>NW_028162117.1:0-50960 GCF_964263955.1 Coregonus lavaretus
AAAGTGAAATAAACAATAAATATTAACAGTAAACATTACACTCAGAACTTCCAAAAGAATAAAGACATTTCAAATGTCATATTATGTATATATATATATATACAGTGTTGAAACAATCTGCAAATAGTTATAGTACAAATGGGAAAATAAATAAACAAAAATATGGGTTGTATTTACAATGGTGTTTGTTCTTCACTGGTTGCCCTTTTCTTGTGGCAACCATGGTCCTCTGTAGCTCAGCTGGTAGAGCACGGCGCTTGTAATGCCAGGGTAGTGGGTTCGATCCCCGGGACCACCCATACACAAAAATGTATGCACGCATGACTGTAAGTCGCTTTGGATAAAAGCGTCTGCTAAATGGCATATTATTATTATTATCTAAAGAGAGTGCACTATGGCCATAGTTATAGCGCCTCTCATATGATTTCATTCTATGCAGGTGTCTATTCAGCATGCCTGTGTGTGTCAGCAAGTCTCCCTTCATCTCTCGCTCTCTCTCTCTTCTAAAGAGAGTGCATTATAGCTGTAAGTATAGCTCCTCTCTCTCTCCCTCCTCCTCTCTCAGATATGCACGGGACATTCATGGTGTTGCTTCCTGTCAGTATGATCATAATGGTCGTGGGGGGAGTGATGGGGTTCATCGGCCTGCTGGCTAGAGCATACATACTACTGCTGATGACTGGTATCCTGTTACTACTGGGAGGTAAGCACCCTACACCCTACACAATACACCCTATACAATACACCCTACACAATACACCCTACACCCTATACAATACACCCTACACAATACACCCTACACCCTATACAATACACCCTACACAATACACCCTACACCCTACACAATACACCCTATACAATACACCCTATACAATACACCCTACACCCTATACAATACACCCTATACCATACACCCTATACAATACACCCTACACCCTACACAATACACCCTATACAATACACCCTATACAATACACCCTATACAATACACCCTACACCCTATACAATACACCCTATACCATACACCCTATACAATACACCCTACACCCTATACAATACACCCTACACCCTATACCCTACACAATACACCCTACACCCTATACAATACACCCTACACCCTACACAATACACCCTATACCCTGTACCAGGGTTCTTCAATTCCGGTCCTGGAGGGCCGAAACACTTCTGTTTTTTATTTCTACCTGGTAGTTAATTGCACTCACCTGGTGTCCCAGGTCTGAATTAGCCCCTGATTAGAAGGAGAGGATGAAAAACAGAGGTGTTTCGGCCCTCCAGGACCGGAATTGAAGAACCCTGCCCTACACCCTATACAATACACCCTATACCCTACACCCTACACAATACACCCTACACCCTATACCATACACCCTACACAATACACCCTACACAATACACCCTACACCCTATACAATACACCCTACACAATACACCCTACACCCTATACAATACACCCTACACAATACACCCTACACCCTATACCCTATACCCTACACAATACACCCTATACAATACACCCCATACCCTATACAATACACCCTTACCACCAGAGCATACCTACTACTGCTAATGACTGGTGTACTGTTACTACTTGGAGGTAAGCACCTTACACCCTACACCCTAAACCCTACACCCTATTCACTATACAAGCCCCACCACCAAACCACAACAGTTTATCTACTGTACCTATCACTTTCCACTCTCATTTATCCTCAAAGTACACTGAACAAAAAAATAAAAACAACATGCAACAATTTAAAAGATTTTACTGAGTTACAGTTCATATAAGGAAATCAGTCAATTGAAATAAATTAATTAGGCCCTAATCTATGGATTTCACATGACTCGGAATACAGTTATGCATCTGCTGGTCACAGACACCTTAAAAAAAAGGTAGGGGTGTGGATCAGAAAACCAGTCAGTATCTGGTGTGACCACCATTTGCCTCATGCAGCACAACACATCTCCTCAGTTCTGCCTCCAAGACAGGATTCTGCCTCTACTGCCATTCATTCCATTTAGACTGGTTTGGATTTCTCCCTGACCAAGATGGCTGCCATTTTCACCCCATTCTGGAACCTTGAGGGTTTATGACATAGCCCCTCTAGTAATTTAATAGGATCTCTAAGGCACACCTCGTCATTGGGCCTGCTGACGAGAGCTGGTCTGACACCGGAGCTGCAGAGCGGACCACATTTCTTTTCTTTTCAGTAATCAAGGCCATGCGCACGCACACACAACAAGAATGGATGAAAGGACATGTGATGTCCCACACATAGGGCTGTGACGATTATGGAATCATGGGTAATGATTCATTGTCACGGAAATGGACACTGTTATTGTCATAATTGTCATTTTTCGTAACCATTTTTAAAAAAAGATTGTAATCCATCACAATCCATATTTGAGACACTTTACTTGACACCCAACGTCATAACACGTTATGACACGGTCATAACCATGTCATAATATGTCATAACAGCTGACGTAACTTGCATAACTTCTTAAGTCCTTTGTTGTTGTTGTAATGAATGCTTTTTCCCCATCATATTTTAAATAACTTGCAGAAAATACATTTTATGACACTGTCATGCATTATGACCATCATAATCATATAAGCCAGATAGTCCTATCACGTGCATGCCCTGCTCCTGAAATCTGCTCCTGCATTCATCCCAGTCATCAGCAACAGAGCATTGGGGTATGTGCATGTCTGACATCAATTTGTGTGCAATGATAATTTAATATTATCAATTTCAGAAAATTGTATATACTGTAACATAAACATACTGTTGACAAGTAGGCTATGGTGTAATGGAATGTTTTGCCTTGTGTGGTAGGTTTTGGGGGTTTTGTGGGTTTTGACACTCTTATGTAGGTGTCATAACCAGCCATACAATAACACAATATATATGTCACAACAGGTCTAAATATGTGTCATGAAAGTGTCATGACGATATTATGACAGGTTATGACATGTTATGTCAGCTGTTATGATATATTATGACATGGTTATGACCATGTTATAACATGTTATGACACTGGGTGTCAAGTAAAGTGTTACCAAATGATCTATGACATACTTTGGTCCACACCGGTCTCAAAAACAAATGGTTTTGGAAGTGCTGTGCACCTGGTGCCTCACTGCAGACATGGGATGAGCGCTCCAAGGCATGTTCATTATGGCATTAGTAGCGTTTGGATTAAGTGCAAACTGTAAACTGCATATCCTGAGGCGGCATTTATTGTAGCTGGGGACTTTAATAAAGGAAATATGAGGAAAACGCTACAGAAATTCTATCAACACGTCTCCTGTGCTACACGCACAACATGGACCCTGAATCATTGCTACTCTCCCTTCCGATATGTCTACAAGGCCCTCCGCCGTCCTCCCTTCAGCAAATCAGATCACGCCTCCATTCATGTGGTCCTCTGTAGCTCAGCTGGTAGAGCACGGCGCTTGTAACGCCAAGGTAGTGGGTTCGATCCCCGGGACCACCCATACACAAAAATGTATGCACGCATGACTGTAAGTCGCTTTGGATAAAAGCGTCTGCTAAATGGCATATTATTATTATTATTATTATTATTCTGCTCCTCCCCACCTATAGGCAGAAACTTAAGCAGGAAGCACCCATGGTAAGGACTATTCAACATTGGTCTGATCAATCAGAATCTATGCTTTAAGATTGTTTTGATCACGCGGACTGGGAAAGGTCGCCTCTGAGAATAGTATTGACGTATACACTGACTCGGTGAAGGGGTTAATCAGGAAGTGCATAGAGGATGTTGTTCCCACTGTGACGATTAGAACTTATCCAAACCAAGAACCGTGGAAAGATGGCAGCATTCGCACAAAAACTGAAAGCATTTAACCATGGAAAGGTGACTGGGAACGTGGATGTGTACAATCAGACCAGCTACGACCTCCGTGACCTCCGTAAGACAATCCAATAGATTTAAAACGACAGTACAGGAACAAAGTGCAGTCGCAATTCAATGGTTCAGACACAAGATGCAGGGACTCCAGACAACCACAGATCAGAAAGGGAAAGCCAGCCAGGTCTCGGACACCGACGCCTCGCTCCCGGACGAGCTAAACACCTTCTCCCGCTTTGAGAAAAATTACAACGAGACACTGACGCCGGCCCCCGACTCTCATGAGGACTGTTCCTCAACACGGGGGGCCCTACAGGGGTGCGTGCTCAGCCCCCTCCTGTACTCAATTATCGAGTTTGCTGACACAGGATGTACCATTGAGAGAATCCTGTTGGGCTGTATAACCACCTGGTACGGCAATTGCAACATCCGCAACCGCAGGGCTCTCCAGAGGGTGTTGCGGTCAGCTCAATGCATCAGTGGGGGCACACTGCCTGCCCTCCGGGACATTTACATCACCCGGTGTCACAGGAAGGCCAAGAAGATCAGGGACTCTAACCCGGACGCTTATAAGAAATCCCGCTATGACCTCCGACGAACCATCAAACAGGCAAAGAGTCAATACAGGTCTAAGATTGAATCATACTACACTGGCTCTGACGCTCGTCGGATGTGGCAGGGCTTGAAAACTATTACAGACTACAAAGGGAAGCACAGCCGCGAGCTGCCCAGTGACACAAGCCTACCAGACGAGCTAAACCACTTCTATGCTCGCTTCGAGGCAAGCAACACTGAAGCATGCATGAGAGCACCAGCTGTTCCGGACGACTATGTGATCACGCTCTCCGTAGCCGATGTGAGTAAGACTTTTAAGCAGGTCAACATTCACAAGGCCGCAGGGCCAGACGGATTACCAGGACGTGTACTCCGAGCATGTGCTGACCAACTGGCAAGTGTCTTCACTGACATTTTCAACATGTCCCTGACTGAGTCTGTAATACCAACATGTTTCAAGCAGACCACCATAGTCCCCGTGCCCAAGAACTCTAAGATAACCTGCCTAAATGACTACCGACCCGTGGCACTGACGTCTGTAGCCATGAAGTGCTTTGAAAGACTGGTCATGGCTCACATCAACAGCATAATCCCAGAAACCCTAGACCCACTCCAATTTGCATACCGCCCCAACAGATCCACAGATGATGCAATCTCTATCGCACTCCACACTGCCCTTTCCCACCTGGACAAGAGGAACACCTACGTGAGAATGCTATTCATTGACTACAGCTCAGCATTCAACACCATAGTGCCCTCAAAGCTCATCACTAAGCTAAGGATCCTGGGACTAAACACCTCCCTCTGCAACTGGATCCTGGACTTCCTGACGGGCCGCCCCCAGGTGGTAAGGGTAGGTAACAACACATCTGCCACACTGATCCTCAACACGGGGGCCCCTCAGGGGTGCGTGCTCAGTCCCCTCCTGTACTCTCTGTTCACCCATGACTGCATGGCCAGGCACGACTCCAACACCATCATTAAGTTTGCCGACGACACAACAGTGGTAGGCCTGATCACCGACAACGATGAGACAGCCTATAGGGAGGAGGTCAGAGATCTGGCCGTGTGGTGCCAGGACAACAACCTCTCCCTCAACGTGACCAAGACAAAGGAGATGATTGTGGACTACAGGAAAAAAAAGAGGACTGAGCACGCCCCCATTCTCATCGACGGGGCTGTAGTGGAACAGGTTGAGAGCTTCAAGTTCCTTGGTGTCCACATCACCAACGAACTATCATGGTCCAAACACACCAAGACAGTCGTGAAGAGGGCACGACAAAGCCTATTCCCCCTCAGGAGACTAAAAAGATTTGGCATGGGTCCTCAGATCCTCAAAAAATTCTACAGCTGCACCATCGAGAGCATCCTGACTGGTTGCATCACCGCCTGGTATGGCAACTGCTTGGCCTCTGACCGCAAGGCACTACAGAGGGTAGTGCGTACGGCCCAGTACATCACTGGGGCAAAGCTCCCTGCCATCCAGGACCTCTATACCAGGCGGTGTCAGAGGAAGGCCCTCAAAATTGTCAAAGACTCCAGTCACCCTAGTCATAGACTGTTCTCTCTGCTACCGCACGGCAAGCGGTACCGGAGTGCCAAGTCTAGGTCCAAAAGACTTCTCAACAGCTTCTACCCCCAAGCCATAAGACTCCTGAACAGCTAATCATGGCTACCCGGACTATTTGCACTGCCCCCCCACCCCATCCTTTTTACGCTGCTGCTACTCTGTTAAGTATTTATGCATAGTCACTTTAACTCTACCCACATGTACATATTACCTCAACTAGCCGGTGCCCCCGCACATTGACTATGCAACGGTACCCCCCTGTATATATAGCCTCCCTACTGTCACTTTATTCTATTGTATATATAGCCTCCCTACTGTCACTTTATTTTTTACTTCTGCTCTTTTTTTTCTCAACACTTTTTTGTTGTTGTTTTATTCTTACTTTTTTGTTTAAAATAAATGCACTGTTGGTTAAGGGCTGTAAGTAAGCATTTCACTGTAATGTCTGCACCTGTTGTATTCGGCGCATGTGACCAATAAAATTTGATTTGATTTTGATTTGAAGATCATGAAGGACCTCAGCCACCCAAGCCACGGCCTGTTCACCCCGCTACCATCTAAAAGGCGGAGACAGTACAGGTGCATCAATGCTGGGACCGAGAGACTGAGAAAGAGCTTCTATCTCCAGGCCATCAGACTGCTACACAGTAGCCGGCCTCCACCCAGTACCCTGCCCTGAACCTTAGTCAATGTTCTAGCCGGCTACCACCCGGTACTCTACCCTGCACCTTAGAGACTGTTTTGCCCTATGTACATAGTCATTGAACACTGATCACTTGTTCACATACTGTTTTACCCACTTCATATGTATATACTGTATTCTAGTCATGGTTCATCCTATATAACTACTGCTGCACACACCTTTTCTGTTCATATACTGTCCATACTGTCCATTATACAATGGTAGAAAATAAAAACAGTCAAAATAAAGACAAGCCCTTGAATGAGTAGGTGTGTCTAAACTTTTGACTGGTACCATATATATATATATATATATATATACACACACATTCCATTATATGTGTATAGTGTACATACACTCTGGCCAGTTTATTAGGTGCACCCATCTAGTACTGGGTTGGACCTCCCTTTGCCTCCAGAACAGCCTGAATTCTTCGGGGCATGGGAAACTTTGCTCAGTTGGTATCAAGGGACCCTAACGTGCGCCAGGAAAACATTCCCCACACCATTACACCATCGCCACCAGCTTGTACCGTTGACACCAGGGAGGATGGGGCCATGGACTCATGTTGCTTACGCCAAATTCCTGACTGCCATCAGCATGACGCAACAGGAACCGGGATTCGTTGGACCAGACACCATGATTCGCTTCTTCTTGTTTTTAGCTGATAGGAGTGGAACCCGGTGTGGTCGTCTGCTGCAATAGCCCATCCGTGACAAGGACAGACGAGTTGTGAGTTCCGACATGTCGTTCTGCAAACCACTGTTGTACTGCGCCGTTATGTTCCTGTTTGCCAGTTAGCTTGTGCCATTCTTGCCATTCTCTTTTGACCTCTCATCAACGAGCTGTTTTTGCCCACAGGACTGCTGCTGACTGGATGTTTTTTGTTTGTCGCAACATTGTAGGTAAACTCTAGGAGGCCGTCCGTTTCTGAGATACTGGAACCGGCGTGACTAGCACCGACGATCATAGCACGCTCAGTCGTTTAGGTCACTTGTTTTGCCCATCTAACGTTCAATGGAACAGTAACTGAATGCCTCGATGCCTGTCTGCCTGCTTTATATAGCAAGCCACAGCCACGTGACTCACTGTCTGTAGGAGCGATCCATTTTGGTGAACGGGTAAACTGGCCACTGTGTATATTTATATTCAGGTCTCTGACATTGCTCGTTCTGATATTTCTTAATTTAATGTATTCTTTTTTTTTACTTTTGGGGATTATGTGTGTATTGCTAGATATTACTGCACTGTTGGAGCTAGAAACACAAGCATTTCGCTGCATCTTTGATAACATCTGCAAATCTGCAATAAACATTGATTTGGGATTTGATTTTAAGACCTTTGGGCCAAAACAATGTGACGAGTTTTCCCTTTCCATCTGAATCTCCCTAGTGGTCAGTATGTCCCTGTATCTCCCTAGTGGTCAGTATGTCCCTGTATCTCCCTAGTGGTCAGTATGTCCCTGTATCTCCCTAGTGGTCAGTATGTCCCTGTGTCTCCCTAGTGGTCAGTATGTCCCTGTATCTCCCTAGTGGTCAGTATGTCCCTGTATCTCCCTAGTGGTCAGTATGTCCCTGTGTCTCCCTAGTGGTCAGTATGTCCCTGTGTCTCCCTAGTGGTCAGTATGTCCCTGTATCTCCCTAGTGGTCAGTATGTCCCTGTATCTCCCTAGTGGTCAGTATGTCCCTGTGTCTCCCTAGTGGTCAGTATGTCCCTGTGTCTCCCTAGTGGTCAGTATGTCCCTGTATCTCCCTAGTGGTCAGTATGTCCCTGTATCTCCCTAGTGGTCAGTATGTCCCTGTGTCTCCCTAGTGGTCAGTATGTCCCTGTATCTCCCTAGTGGTCAGTATGTCCCTGTGTCTCCCTAGTGGTCAGTATGTCCCTGTATCTCCCTAGTGGTCAGTATGTTCCTGTCATTTGGTATTTTGTCAGTAACACATATTTTCTCCTTCCCTCCAGCTCTGTCCTCTCTAACAGGGGTGAGTGTGTACATGGCCTACTCTGCTGCAGTCTTCCAGGAGGCTCAGTGTCTGGCTGAGCAGATGGGGGTCAATATGGAGGGGATCCAGATCCTGTTTGGCTGGTCCCTGATCCTGGCCTGGGTCTCCAGTGGAACACAACTATTCACCTCCGCTGGCTTCCTGCTGGCCTGCAGAACCGTCACTATACAGAGACAGGAACTGAAATTATGAGACAGGGAAGGATGGGGGGAGAGAGGGAGGGGGAGGGATGGGGGAGAGAGGGAGGGGGAGGGATGGGGGAGAGAGGGAGGGGAGGGATGGGGGGAGAGAGGGAGGGGAGGGATGGGGGGAGAGAGGGAGGGGAGGGATGAGGAGAGAGGAGGGGGAGGGATGGGGGAGAGAGGGAGGGGGAGGGATGGGGGGAGAGAGGGAGGGGGAGGGATGGGGGGAGAGGGAGGGGGAGGGATGGGGGAGAGAGGGAGGGGAGGGATGGGGGAGAGAGGGAGGGGAGGGATGAGGAGAGAGGAGGGGGAGGGATGGGGGGCGAGAGGGAGGGATGGGGGAGAGAGGGAGGGGGAGGGATGGGGGAGAGAGGGAGGGGGAGGGATGGGGGGAGAGAGGGAGAGAGGGAGGGGGAGGGATGGGGGAGAGAGGGAGGGGAGGGATGGGGGAGAGAGGGAGGGGAGGGATGGGGGGAGAGAGGGAGGGGGAGGGATGGGGGAGAGAGGGAGGGGGAGGGATGGGGGGAGAGAGGGAGGGGGAGGGATGGGGGGAGAGAGGGAGGGGGAGGGATGGGGGGAGAGAGGGAGGGGAGGGATGGGGGGAGAGAGGGAAGGGAGGGATGGGGGGAGAGAGGGAGGGATGAGGAGAGAGGGATGGGGGAGAGAGGGAGGGGAGGGATGGGGGGAGAGGGAGGGGGAGGGATGGGGGGAGAGGGGGGGAGGGATGGGGGAGAGAGGGAGGGGAGGGATGGGGGGAGAGAGGGAGGGGAGGGATGAGGAGAGAGGAGGGGAGGGATGAGGAGAGAGGAGGGGGAGGGATGGGGGGCGAGAGGGAGGGGGAGGGATGGGGGAGAGAGGGAGGGGGAGGGATGGGGGAGAGAGGGAGGGATGAGGAGAGAGGGATGGGGGAGAGAGGGAGGGATGAGGAGAGAGGGATGGGGGAGAGAGGGAGGGGAGGGATGGGGGGAGAGGGAGGGGGAGGGATGGGGGGAGAGGGAGGGGGAGGGATGGGGGAGAGAGGGAGGGGAGGGATGGGGGGAGAGAGGGAGGGGAGGGATGAGGAGAGAGGAGGGGAGGGATGAGGAGAGAGGAGGGGGAGGGATGGGGGGCGAGAGGGAGGGGGAGGGATGGGGGGCGAGAGGGAGGGGGAGGGATGGGGGAGAGAGGGAGGGGGAGGGATGGGGGAGAGAGGGAGGGATGAGGAGAGAGGGATGGGGGAGAGAGGGAGGGATGAGGAGAGAGGGATGGGGGAGAGAGGGAGGGGAGGGATGGGGGGAGAGGGAGGGGGAGGGATGGGGGGAGAGGGAGGGGAGGGAGAGAGGGAGGGGAGGGATGGGGGAGAGAGGGAGAAAAAAAAACATGTTTTCATGAATTTTTACAATATAGTCAATTTTGACTTTGCAGCTGGCCTATCTAAGGGGAAATCACTCAGTTCTGCCTCCAATACAAGATTCATAACAATAAACGTCAACCTGCGTCCTTGATGCAATTAAACTCTGTCCTCTCTCTTGAGATATCCATTTGATTGGTTAAGACAGAAGGTCAAGTGTACCTGGAGGGGAGGCGTCTTCATGTAGCTGGGAAATGATCACACTGTTAAAGGGACAATCTGACTGCATTGTTGATGTTGGAGCTGCATATTGCCCCTTTAAGTGTACCTGTAGGCAGGAGTGGTGTCTTGATGTAGCCGGGAAACGATCTCAAGGTTAAGGGGACAATCTGCGATTGCTACATCCATCTTTAAAAAAAAACGTTTAGTGGTGGCGTGAACGCATTGTTGATGTTTGAACTGCAGATTTCCCCTTTAAGTGTACCTGTAGGCAGGAGAGATGTGTTGATGTAGCTGGGAAAGAAACACACTTACCAAACCCTGGGAACCCCTTCCCTACACCACCTTAACTGGCTCCCAGTCAAATTCCACATCACCTACAAGAAACTACACCTCACCTACAAGGCCTTGCCCCCTCATAACCTCTCTGACTTCCTCCTTTAGTCCATTGTTGATATAGTCCCAAAAATGTTTTCCATGTCAGCAAATCAAGTTTTCAAGATATATAAGCTTTCAAAATACAGGTACATAAACAGCCAGTATGATCTATTTTGCATCATATGGTATTAGTCCTTAGATACAGTATGTCTCTAAGGCACTCGGGTTCCTGAGTGGCGCAGCGGTCTAAGGCACTGCATCTCAGTGCTTGAGGCGTCACTACAGACCCCCTGGTTCGATTCCGGCCCCCTATCTCAATCCGGCTGTGATTGGGAGTCCCATAGGGCGTTGCACAATTGGCCCAGCGTCGTCCGGGTTTGGCCGGTGTAGGCCGTCATCGTAAATAAGAATTTGTTCTTAACTGACTTGCCTAGTTAAATAAATGAATATCTGTCTATTTGTAAGAGTCTGTAAAGCTAAGCCTGTTACCGTCCTACCTAAGCCTGTTACCGTCCTACCTAAGCCTGTTACCGTCCTACCTAAGCCTGTTACCGTCCTACCTAAGCCTGTTACCGTCCTACCTAAGCCTGTTACCGTCCTACCTAAGCCTGTTACCGTCCTACCTAAGCCTGTTACCGTCCTACCTAAGCCTGTTACCGTCCTACCTAAGCCTGTTACCGTCCTACCTAAAATATTTAACCCTTAATGGAGCAGTGGTTAGCAGGTCTACCTCCGGGGTTGAGACCCGCAAGGGGAATTACACTGTCGCCATTTGTAAAAAAATCTCTACAATACTGTACTATGGGTCACTGCAAAAACATGTGATTGACTTGACTAGACTCAGTATGTCACACAGAAATGACTATTCTGTTTAATCTAATGAACGGGTTGTTGAAATGACTATTCTGTTTTATCTAATGAACGGGTTGTTGAAATGACTATTCTGTTTTATCTAATGAACGGGTTGTAGAAATGACTATTCTGTTTAATCTAATGAACGGGTTGTTGAAATGACTATTCTGTTTTATCTAATGAACGGGTTGTTGAAATGACTATTCTGTTTTATCTAATGAACGGGTTGTTGAAATGACTATTCTGTTTTATCTAATGAACGGGTTGTTTTTCAGGTCTGAGGGTCATGTTTGAAAATGTCAGATGTGTATAAAACTATTCTTCAAATAACGTTGAGTTAATAAAACCTATTGTTTAAATAAAGTTGAATTAATAAAACGTATTGTTCAAATAAAGTTGAATAAGCAAGCAATTTTGTGATTGTCAACACCCTCCTATATTCTCAAGTCTCTGTGTGATGCATTAGACGGTGAGGCGAGACACTCTCTCCATTATAAAACAGCTGTGGCTTCATCAGGCTCTGACCAAAACTTCACCGTTTGGTTTCAACTATGGCATCTACAATAAACTAGATATTTTATAATGGAGAGAGTGTTGCATCTCACCTTCTATAATGCATTGTTCAATTGTTATTTCAAATGTTTTTAAGAAGTGGGGCAGTCTTTCCGTATTTCTCCATGTTTTATTGGATGGGGAGAGATAGAGGTGAAAGGTAGAGAGAGAGAGAGGTGAAAGGTAGAAGATAGAGAAGAGAGAGAGAGAGAGAGAGAGAGAGAGAGAGAGAGAGAGAGAGAGAGAGAGAGGTAGAGTGATAGGAAGAGAGAGAGAGAGAGAGAGAGAGAGAGAGAGAGAGAGAGAGAGAGAGAGAGAGAGAGAGAGAGGTGAAAGGTAGGAGAGAGATATAGATGAAAGGTAGGAGAGAGATATACAGTGGGGGAAAAAGTATTTAGTCAGCCACCAATTGTGCAAGATCTCCCACTTAAAAAGATGAGAGAGGCCTGTAATTTTCATCATAGGTACACGTCAACTAGGACAGACAAATTGAGAGAAAAAAAATCCAGAAAATCACATTGTCGGATTTTTAATGAATTTATTTGCAAATTATGGTGGAAAATAAGTATTTGGTCACCTACAAACAAGCAAGATTTCTGGCTCTCACAGACCTGTAACTTCTTCTTTAAGAGGCTCCTCTGTCCTCCACTCGTTACCTGTATTAATGGCACCTGTTTGAACTTGTTATCAGTATAAAAGACACCTGTCCACAACCTCAAACAGTCACACTCCAAACTCCACTATGGCCAAGACCAAAGAGCTGTCAAAGGACACCAGAAACAAAATTGTAGACCTGCACCAGGCTGGGAAGACTGAATCTGCAATAGGTAAGTAGCTTGGTTTGAAGAAATCAACTGTGGGAGCAATTATTAGGAAATGGAAGACATACAAGACCACTGATAATCTCCCTCGATCTGGGGCTCCACGCAAGATCTCACACCGTGGGGTCAAAATGATCACAAGAACGGTGAGCAAAAATCCCAGAACCACACGGGGGGACCTAGTGAATGACCTGCAGAGAGCTGAGACCAAAGTAACAAAGCCTACCATCAGTAACACACTACGCCGCCAGGGACTCAAATCATGCAGTGCCAGACGTGTCCCCCTGCTTAAGCCAGTACATGTCCAGGCCCGTCTGAAGTTTGCTAGAGTGCATTTGGATGATCCAGAAGAGGATTGGGAGAATGTCATATGGTCATATGAAACCAAAATATTACTTTTTGGTAAAAACTCAACTCGTCGTGTTTGGAGGACAAAGAATGCTGACTTGCATCCAAATAACACCATACCTACTGTGAAGCATGGGGGTGGAAACATCATGCTTTGGGGCTGTTTTTCTGCAAAGGGACCAGGACGACTGATCCGTGTAAAGGAAAGAATGAATGGGGCCATGTATCGTGAGATTTTGAGTGAAAACCTCAGCATGACAATGATCCCAAACACACCGCCCGGGCAACGAAGGAGTGGCTTCGTAAGAAGCATTTCAAGTTCCTGGAGTGGCCTAGCCAGTCTCCAGATCTCAACCCCATAGAAAATCTTTGGAGGGAGTTGAAAGTCTGTGTTGCCCAGCGACAGCCCCAAAACATCACTGCTCTAGAGGAGATCTGCATGGAGGAATGGGCCAAAATACCAGCAACAGTGTGTGAAAACCTTGTGAAGACTTATAGAAAACGTTTGACCTGTGTCATTGCCAACAAAGTGTCACGATCGTTTAAAGATTGGTCGAACCAAGGCGCAGCGTGATAAGCGTACATGTTTATTTAGAATGAATAAACCACTGACAAAACAATAAACAAACGATACGTGAAATCCTAAGGTAGAACACAAAACATACCTCATACGGAACAAGATCCCACAACACACTAGTGCCAACAGGCTACCTAAGTATGGTCCCCAATCAGAGACAACGAGCTACAGCTGCCTCTGATTGGGAACCACCCTGGCCAACATAGATCTAAACGATCTAGAAACTAAACATAGAAAATACAACATAGATCTTCCTACACAGAAAATACACACCCTGACTCAACAAATACAAGTCCCCAGAGTCAGGGCGTGACAGTACCCCCCCCCCCCCAAAGGTGCGGACTCCGACCGCGCCACATAAACATAACAGGGTAGGGGCCGGGTGGGCATTCCGCCTCGGAGGCGGATCCGGCTCCGGGCGTGACCACCACTTACTCTCCACCTCCCTGTTGCGCCCCTGGTCTGGTCTGGACCTCGGCGCGCTGCTTCCCCTCTCCTTCCTCCCACGACATACCAAGCTCTGTCTGGACCCTGGTGTGGGAGAACCCGAACCTGGAGAGGAACCGCTGACTGGATCTGGACTGGACCCCGGTGGAGCGGATTGCTCTGACTCCGGAGTGGAGCAGCTGACTGGAGCTGGATCAGGCACCGGTGGAGTGGACTGCTCTGCCTCCGGAGTGGAGCAGCTGACCGGTGCCGGACCAGGCACCGGTGGGACAGGCACGGGCCGTGCCGGACTGGACACACGCACCCCTGGCTTGGTGCGAGGAGCAGGAACAGGCTGGACCGGGCTGGCGACGCGCACCACTGGCTTGGTGCGAGAACAGGAACAGGCCGGACCGGGCTGGCGACGCGCACCACAGGCTTGGTGCGAGGGCCAGGAACAGGCCGGACCTGGCTGGCGACGCGCACCACTGGATTGGTGCGAGGGAGGGAACAGGCCGGACCGGGCTGGCGACGCGCACCACTGGCTTGGTGCGAGGGACAGGAACAGGCCGGACCGGGCTGACGACGCGCACCACTGGCTTGGTGCGAGGGACAGGAACAGGCCGGACCGGGCTGGCGACGCGCACCACAGGCTTGGTGCGAGGGAAGGAACAGGCCGGACCGGGCTGGCGACGCGCACCACTGGATTGGTGCGAGGGACAGGAACAGGCCGGGCCGGGCTGGCGACGCGCACCACTGGCTTGGTGCGAGGGGCAGGAACGGGCCGGGCTGGCGGCGTGCACCACTGGTTTGGTGCGAGGGACAGGAACGGGCCGGACCGGGCTGGCGACGCGCACCACTGGTTTGGTGCGGGGAGCAGGAACGGGCCGGACCGGACTGGGAACACGCACCACTGGCTTGGTGCGGGGAGCAGGAACGGGCCGGGCCGGACTGGGAACACGCACCACTGGCTTGGTGCGGGGAGCAGGAACGGGCCGGGCCGGACTGGGAACACGCACCACTGGCTTGGTGCGGGGAGCAGGAACGGGCCGGGCCGGACTGGGAACACGCACCACTGGCTTGGTGCGGGGAGCAGGAACGGGCCGGGCCGGACTGGGAACACGCACCACTGGCTTGGTACGGGGAGCAGGAACGGGCCGGACTGGGAACACGCACCACTGGCTTGGTGCGGGGAGCAGGAACGGGCCGGACTGGGAACACGCACCACTGGCTTGGTGCGGGGAGCAGGAACGGGCCGGACTGGGAACACGCACCACTGGCTTGATGCGGGGAGCAGGAACGGGCCGGACTGGGAACACGCACCACTGGCTTAGTGCGGGGAGCAGGAACGGGCCGGACCGGACTGGCGACACGCACCACTTGCTTGGTGCGAGGAGCGGGACTGGGTTCCTTTATAAACCCCCGCTCCTTCTGCTGCCTAACCAGCTCCTCTCGCCGTGTCTCTACACTCTGCTTCTCCCTTATAGCCTCCTGTAGCACCTCTCTCTGACCTAATAACTCCTGCTCCCTCAGAACCAATAGCCCCCTTAACCTGGTGGCCTCCTCTCCTAACCTGCAGATCCGCCCTGTCGCTGCCTCCTGCTGCCTCGTCGTCCACACCGTGTGCCCCCCAATTTTTTTTTATTGGGGTTGCCTCTCGGGTCTCCGTCGTCGGCACTGTTGGCGCCGTTTCTCCTCTCCTACCTGGGCATCCTCCTTCATCGCCTTCCGGTAGCGGACGGCCTCCTCCTCCGTAATTCTCCCCCACCCGAGGAGGACATCTACTAAAGTAACCTCCTGTTTAATTCCCGCCGTTTGCTCCTGAACACGCTGCTTGGTCCTATTTTGGTGGGATATTCTGTCACGATCGTTTAAAGATTGGTCGAACCAAGGCGCAGCGTGATAAGCGTACATGTTTATTTAGAATGAATAAACCACTGACAAAACAATAAACAAACGATACGTGAAGTCCTAAGGTAGAACACAAAACATACCTCATACGGAACAAGATCCCACAACACACTAGTGCCAACAGGCTACCTAAGTATGGTCCCCAATCAGAGACAACGAGCTACAGCTGCCTCTGATTGGGAACCACCCTGGCCAACATAGATCTAAACGATCTAGAAACTAAACATAGAAAATACAACATAGATCTTCCTACACAGAAAATACACACCCTGACTCAACAAATACAAGTCCCCAGAGTCAGGGCGTGACACAAAGGGTATATAACAAAGTATTGAGAAACTTTTGTTATTGACCAAATACTTATTTTCCACCATAATTTGCAAATAAATTTTTAAAAAAAAATCATTTTGTCTGTCATAGTTGACGTGTACCTATGATGAAAATTACAGGCCTCTCTCATCTTTTTAAGTGGGAGAACTTGCACAATTGGTGGCTGACTAAATACTTTTTTTCCCCACTGTAGATGAAAGGTAGGAGAGAGATAGCGGTGAAAGGTAGGAGAGAGATAGAGGTGAAAGGTAGGAGAGAGATAGAGGTGAAAGGTAGGAGAGAGATAGAGGTGAAAGGTAGGAGAGAGATAGAGGTGAAAGGTAGGAGAGAGATAGAGGTGAATGGTAGGAGAGAGATAGAGGTGAAAGGTAGGAGAGAGATAGAGGTGAAAAGTAGGAGAGAGATAGCGGTGAAAGGTAGGAGAGAGATAGCGGTGAAAGGTAGGAGAGAGATAAGAGAGAGTGGACAGAGTGTTCTGAAACAGAACCCGTGCTGGCAGCGGTACATCCTACAGAACCCATGCTGGCAGCGGTACATCAAACAGAACCCGTGCTGGCAGCGGTACATCCTACAGAACCCGTGCTGGCAGCGGTCCATCCTACAGAACCCGTGCTGGCAGCGGTACCATCCTACAGAACCCATGCTGGCAGCGGTACCATCCTACAGAACCCATGCTGGCAGCGGTACATCCTACATGTGCTTCAGAGACAGTGGTTTAGACCGATAGACCACATCCATGGATGATTTAAAACAGCACCTCTACCCTGCTTTATCCTTCAAGACCCTGTGTAAGATATAACATGGTAAATCAATCAGACCCTGTGTAAGATATAACATGGTAAATCAACCAGACCCTGTGTAAGATATAACATGATAAATCAACCAGGGCCGGGCAGAACCAAGGGGCAATAGTTTACACAGCCGCCTGTATATTTGATTCAACCAATACAACATTATTAATTCATATTTTGCTGCACTATGTTTTTAATCTGAATAAATTCTTAATTCAATTCCCAGAAGCTTTTTTTTTTTCATTAGGGTTAGGCTCTGTCTGCAGATGCTATCGGGTATAAGAACGACTTGCCTTAAACCCTAGCTCCTAACCCTTTCCCAGAGATAAGTGTTTACTTTTCAAAGATTTACTTTTCAATGTGGCCTTGAGGTTAGAGTGTCCACCCTGACATTGGCAGGTCGGGGGTTCGGTCCCCGGTTGAGTCATATACCAAAGACTGTAAGAAATGGGACCTGATGCCTCTCTGCTTGGCACTCAGAGTTAAGGAGATACATTAGATTGGGAGTAAAGCTCTGAGATAGACTAGTGTCCTGTCCAGGGGGTATACTGTACATCAAGCTGCCTCACTACAGAAACAGGAGATAGACTAGTGTCCTGTCCAGGGGGTGTACTGTACATCAAGCTGTCTCACTACAGAAACAGGAGATAGACTAGTGTCCTGTCCAGGGGGTGTACTGTACATCAAGCTGTCTCGCTACAGAAACAGGAGATAGACTAGTGTCCTGTCCAGGGGGTGTACTGTACATCAAGCTGTCTCACTACAGAAACAGGAGATAGACTAGTGTCCTGTCCAGGGGGTGTACTGTACATCAAGCTGTCTCACTACAGAAACAGCTACCTACTTAAGAAATGTGGGAAACATTTCAGTTAGCCTATCACAGGGGAAGGTGGAGCTATTGGTCTATAGTGAAACTCATCACTTGGAGCTTGGTTGAAGAAATCATTCACCTGAACACCTTAGCGTTGTCCTTCCTTTTCCTGCACTTGTCTTCTCTTGCTAGCAACGATTTAGCTGAGAAAAGTTTTACCAGAGAGGAAGAGGCGAAGAGAGAGGATTTACTCTGCCCCAAAATCTGTCCATGTGAGAGAAGCCCTTTTTTTGTATGGAGGTCTATGGGACAGTGTCGCATTACGTGAGGCTTATTTGATCTAATAGAAGTTTCGTAATGTTTAGGCTGTTACAAATGTACTGATATAAGTGGACGCACGTGGCATTCCGGAAACTTTTAGAAAAATGACTTAGTTGTGCCTGTTGTTCACACACGAATCTGCCCTCTCATTGGCTAGAATAGTCCCACCTGATCTCGCCTGCCTTCAATCATTGAGGACATGTATTTCCATTGTTAGAGCGGTCACTCGACTATCAATACAATAGATGATCTTTGGTTTTACTTACTACCATTATGTGGTTGTCTTGTATAGCTACCTTAAGTTGAATGCCCTGACTGGAAGTCGCTCTGGATAAGAACGTCTGCTAAATGACCAAAATGTCAAATGAATGTCAAATGAAGTAAGACCCTGACCTACGATTGCTGCACCACATCCCTTTAATAAAGCTACCTACATTAGTGTGTTGGTTCGAAACCCTCTTAACGTAATGTGGTGGATCGAAACCCTATTAAATGTTCCCTGACAGCACTGTCACAACAAATTACACTAATCAATATAGGTGTGTGTCAGGCTGGAGATCCCTGACAGCACTATCACACCACATTACACCAATCAATATAGGTACTGCATGTCCCAAATGGCATCCTATTGCCTTTGTAGTGCACTACTTTTGACCAGATACCAGGCGAATAATAGTGCACTATAAAGGCATAGGGTTCCATTTGGGACAGAACCAATTTCTTCCATTTAGAAGCACTGTTAGTTGAACCCATAGTGGTATAGAGCTGGGACAAAACCATGTTCTTGGTGAAGGGAGGCTTGAAAACCTATTATTATCTTCTATTAATACCTTCTGTTCTCCGGGTCTCCTTCCACTATCCACCTCTCCACCTCTGAGATGATTGGACAATTATTAGCTAACGTGCTGGTCAAAGTGCCTCTCTGAAAGCCAATCATCTATGAGGAAAACGAATAACTCCATTCCATGTTCTGCTCCTCAACAAGTTTTAACCTCTGACCTATGATCACTGGCGTATCGCACTTTCTCTGGACCCCCCGCAAGGTCGGAGTCCCCCCCCCCTAAAATCGAACGTGTCAGCCAGACAGCCACTCACAAAGTAGGCCTATAGACTACCGATCGCTGTCCATACTGCTGAAATTGCGACATGTCTATGCGGCTGCATGCATATCGAATCGATTATAGGCTTTCTGTGGTGCCAGGATTTGTATAGCTTTGCTTTAGATAATGGATACATGTTTATTGGTAGAACTATTTGGTCTTCAGTTTCTCATGTTAAGCCTAACATTTCACGAAGCTATACACGATGTCGCAATGCTGCCATATTTAGACTGCTGGCTGGTTGCAATAATGTAATTACTTGTTCGGTAATTAAAGTTGGAAATTCAAACACTGCAGATTGTATCTGAACATGCATGACAGAGCCATCCTCACAATCTCTCCCAGCTTGGATAGAAAGTTGTTATTCTTACAACCAGTCTATTAATGCCAAATAATACAGTCAGTCCACCCTCAAAACACTAGCTTACTAGGGAGTGTTTCATAATGCAGTGCACTAGCTATAGCTATATACCATCTTTAGCTGCTATTTATAAACATTTCATAAAAATGACATAGAATAGCCTAACAATGACTACGTTTAGATGCACACTAATAATTCGATATTAAACTGATTTTTGCAGTAGGCAGATTACGCAGTAGTCATATAGACACTTTACTCTGCATATCATAAATCAGCATGAAGTCAGCATACGCCGATTAAGACACCTGGTTTTCTGAGGAATCTTTAAATGATCAGGACATGTAAACACCTTTATCGGCGTTCCAGCGGTGTGTTTGATCTGCGCATGTGCTAGCACCAGCCGAGCGAGCCTTCCTTATTAGTGCGAGTGAAGTGTGTTCGGAACAACTGAATGTATGCACCTTAGAAGTAGTTTTCACATAGAAACTTCATATGTCCGAACTCGGAATCAAATGTGATTATCAAAATAACATGTTCGCTGTGGTAGAATGTTTATTTTGATTCCCAATTTTCTGCATTTATCAGAGTGCAATCAGGTAGCCTGATTTCAGATGTGTCCATGTAAACATGATCATTTGGGAAATCGTTATTTTTGCAAAGCATGTAAACGTTTTTAACAAACTATTATATTAAATCGCATTATTGTGTGCATGTAACCGCACTCATCACAAAAACTCTTCCAACTTTGACACATCTGTGTAATTACTCTATTCACAACTAGGTCGAGGGCCGATGACTGCCACACAACCACACGGGTTATTGACAAGCTGATAATGAGTTATAGAAAAAAAGTACTATGCTTATTGAAGACGAGACTAGTTGGTAAAGTACTAACATATTATGTTGTAGAACAAAGACTGTCCTGATGTGACCGACTACATTCAGAAAGTGTCTCAGAGTTTTGCCTTTTAGATCATAATAAATAAGATTACCTGATTTTAAAAAGGCCAAACTGATCCTACAATGAGACCCTTTATGAATACAGGCCCATCTAGCATCCGTTTGGACTTTAAGATCATCACGAATAAGACTGCATGGACAGATCCCAGATCAGCATTATACTCCAAATGCTTTGTGGATTGGGGCCCAGGTCTCTGACACGTTTACTCATCAATGATCTCCCTCAGTTACACTTGTTACACACATCTCCAGGATGAGATCGCTCTCACAGAGGTGAGAATGTATTTAAAAAGAGAACATCCAGATATGGTATTCATCATGAGTGATAATGTCTTTAAAAGAGAACATCCATAATGGTATTCATCATGAGTGATAATGTCTTTAAAAGAGAACATCCATAATGGTATTCATCATGAGTGATAATGTCTTTAAAATAGAACATCCATAATGGTATTCATCATGAGTGATAATGTCTTTAAAAGAGAACATCCATATGGTATTCATCATGAGTGATAATGTCTTTAAAAGAGAACATCCATAATGGTATTCATCATGAGTGATAATGTCTTTAAAAGAGAACATCCATATGGTATTCATCATGAGTGATAATGTATTTAAAATAGAACATCCATATGGTATTCATCATGAGTGATAATGTCTTTAAAATAGAACATCCATAATGGTATTCATAATGATTGATAATGTCTTTAAAAGAGAACATCCATAATGGTATTCATCATGAGTGATAATGCATTTAAAAGAGAACACCCATATGGTATTCATCATGAGTGATAATGCATTTAAAAAGAGAACACCCATATGGTATTCATCATGAGTGATAATGTCTTTAAAAGAGAACATCCAGATATGGTATTCATCATGAGTGATAATGCATTTAAAAGAGAACACCCATATGGTATTCATCATGAGTGATAATGCATTTAAAAGAGAACACCCATATGGTATTCATCATGAGTGATAATGCATTTAAAAGAGAACACCCATATGGTATTCATCATGAGTGATAATGTATTTAAAAGAGAACATCCATATGGTATTCGTCATGAGTGATAATGTATTTAAAAGAGAACATCCATATGGTATTCATCATGAGTGATAATGCATTTAAAAGAGAACACCCATATGGTATTCATCATGAGTGATAATGTCTTTAAAAGAGAACATCCAGATATGGTATTCATCATGAGTGATAATGTCTTTAAAAGAGAACATCCAGATATGGTATTCATCATGAGTGATAATGTCTTTAAAAGAGAACATCCAGATATGGTATTCATCATGAGTGATAATGTCTTTAAAAGAGAACATCCAGATATGGTATTCATCATGAGTGATAATGTCTTTAAAAGAGAACATCCAGATATGGTATTCATCACGACATGAGTGGTCTGAGAAAGCTGGAACAGCTGCACTCACTGAAATAGTCAACGTTCAATTAGTTTCTGCAAGAACATTACAACACAAAGATGATTTCAGTGAGTGGAGGTTCTTTCACAGTTCATAAGCCTTTTAAAACCTGCACCAGAAATACCTCTGATTATAGACTTTTGAGTCGAGCAATTTTTTTATTGGATGGACTGAGGAAGCTCTCACAGTGGGGTGGTAATGCTTGCATCCCAAATAGCACCCTACTCCCCTGGTCAAAAGTAATGCACTACATAGGGAATATGGTGCCATTTGGGACTGTTTTCAAAAATAACATTTGACATCCATCATGAATGTTCCGAGAAAGCTCTCACAGAGGAGTGATAATGTTGGTGTCTCAAATGACACCCTATTCTCTAAATAGCGCACTACTTTTGACCAGAGACCTAGGTAGTGCACTGGGGACTAACGTTCCATTTGGGACACAGCCAATGTCTGTTTTCAAAAAAGAACATCTTGGACAGCATCCGTCATGAGGGTCTTGAGACATACTGCTCTGAGAGAGGAGTGATAACTAATCTCTCAAAGAGAACATCCCATATTTGGTATTCATCTAGACAGATGTTCAGTACTTAGTCGTCCCACGTCTCCCCTATAAATGAACTGACAGAACATCCACAGATGTTATTACATATAATCAATAACAAACATATACTGCTGTTGTTAGCTTTTGTTCAAGGGAGAGTGCTTAGAGACTGCTCTCACAGCAAAGGTGGTGATGTATGTGTTTCAAAAGCTGAATGTTATTACACCCGGCTGCGTTGGAAACAACAGCCCCAGCTAGCGACACCTCAGTTTTTCTCCACGCGGCTGACACGCAATTCATACTTAAGCAATAAGGCCTGAGGGGGTGTAGTATATGGCCAATATACCGCGGCTGACACACAGTTCATACTTAAGGAATAAGGCCTGAGGAGGTGTAGTATATGGACAATATACCGCGGCTAAGGGCTGTTCTTAGGCACGACGCAACGTAATCTAAAATGTGAAGATGATTTCAGTGAGTGGAGGTTCTTTCAAATAATTTTTCTTTAAGGAGTCGGACGAGAGGGATTTGCTCCAGACACCCGACAGGGCCCTCATCCCCGTCATTCACAATAGAAAGAAAAGGAGATATTGCAGAAGGAGATCGGGGTGCCTGGTGAGGAGCCAGCGGTGAGTGGACAATCTGCCTTTGCCATCGATACTGTTGGCCAACGTACAATCGCTTGATAATAAAGTGGACGAACTACAACATTTACATTTACATTTTAGTCATTTAGCAGATGCTCTTATCCAGAGCGACTTACAGTTAGTGAGTGCATACATTTCCATACTGGCCCCCCGTGGGAAACGAACCCACAACCCTGGCGTTGCAAGCGCCATGCTCTACCAACTGAGCTGTTCTATCCTGCCAACGAGACATTAAAAACTGTAATATATTATGTTTCACCGAGTCGTGGCTGAACGACGACATGAATAACATATAGCTGGCGGGCTATACACTGTATCGGCAGGATAGAACAGCAGCCTCTGGTAAGACAAGGGGTGGCGGTCTATGCATATTTGTAAACAACAGCTGGTGCACGATATCTAAGGAAATCTCAAGGTTTTGCTCGCCTGAGGTAGAGTATCTCATGATAAGCTGTAGACCACACTATCTACCAAGAGAGTTTTCTTCTACAGTGAGGGGAAAAAGTATTTGATCCCCTGCTGATTTTGTACGTTGGCCCACTGACAAAGAAATGATCAGTCTATCATTTTAATGGTAGGTTTATTTGAACAGTGAGAGACAGAATAACAACCAAAAAATCCAGAAAAACACATGTCAAAAATGTTATAAATTGATTTGCATTTTAATGAGGGAAATAAGTATTTGATCCCCTCTCAATCAGAAAGATTTCTGGCTCCCAGGTGTCTTTTATACAGGTAACGAGCTGAGATTAGGAGCACACTCTTAAAGGGAGTGCTCCTAATCTCAGCTTGTTACCTGTATAAAAGACACCTGTCCACAGAAGCAATCAATCAATCAATCAGATTCCAAACTCTCCACCATGGCCAAGACCAAAGAGCTCTCCAAAGATGTCAGGGACAAGATTGTAGACCTACACAAGGCTGGAATGAGCTACAAGACCATCGCCAAGCAGCTTGGTGAGAAGGTGACAACAGTTGGTGCGATTATTCGCAAATGGAAGAAACACAAAATAACTGTCAATCTCCCTCGGCCTGGGGCTCCATGCAAGATCTCACCTCGTGGAGTTGCAATGATCATGAGAACGGTGAGGAATCAGCCCAGAACTACACGGGAGGATCTTGTCAATGATCTCAAGGCAGCTGGGACCATAGTCACCAAAAAAAACAATTGGTAACACACTACGCCGTGAAGGACTGAAATCCTGCAGCGCCCACAAGGTCCCCCTGCTCAAGAAAGCATATATACAGGCCCGTTTGAAGTTTGCCAATGAACATCTGAATGATTCAGAGGAGAACTGGGTGAAAGTGTTGTGGTTAGATGAGACCAAAATCAAGCTCTTTGGCATCAACTCATCTCGCCGTGTTTGGAGGAGGAGGAATGCTGCCTATGACCCCAAGAACACCATCCCCACCGTCAAACATGGAGTTGGAAACATTATGCTTTGGGGGTGTTTTTCTGCTAAGGGGACAGGACAACTTCACCGCATCAAAGGGACGATGGACGTGGCCATGTACCATCAAATCTTGGGTGAGAACCTCCTTCCCTCAGCCAGGGTATTGAAAATGGGTCGTGGATGGGTATTCCAGCATGACAATGACCCAAAACACACGGCCAAGGCAACAAAGGAGTGGCTCAAGAAGAAGCACATTAAGGTCCTGGAGTGGCCTAGCCAGTCTCCAGACCTTAATCCCATAGAAAATCTGTGGAGGGAGCTGAAGGTTCGAGTTGCCAAATGTCAGGCTCGAAATGACTTGGGGAAGATCTGCAAAGAGGAGTGGGACAAAATCCCTCCTGAGATGTGTGCAAACCTGGTGGCCAACTACAAGAAACGTCTGACCTCTGTGATTGCCAACAAGGGTTTTGCCACCAAGTACTAAGTCATGTTTTGCAGAGGGGTCAAATACTTTTTTCCCTCATTAAAATACAAATCAATTTATAAAATGTTTGACATGTGTTTTTCTGGATTGTGTTGTTGTTATTCTGTCTCTCACTGTTCAAATAAACCTACCATTAAAATTATAGACTGATCATGTCTTTGTCAGTGGGAAAACATACAAAATCAGCAGGGGATCAAATACTTTTTTCCCTCACTGTATATTCTTCGTAGCTGTCTATTTACCACCACAAACCGATGCTGCCACTTAGACCGAACTCAATGAACTGTATACGGCCATAAGCAAACAGGAAAACACTCATCCAGAGGCGGCGCTCCTAGTGGCCGGGGACTTTAATGCGGGGAAACTTAAATCCGTTTGACCTCATTTCTACCAGCATGTTAAATGTGCAACCAGAGGGGAAAAAACTCTAGACCACCTTTACTCCACACACAGAGACGCATACAAAGCTCTCCCTCGCCCTCCATTTGGCAAATCTGACCATAACTCTATCCTCCTGATTCCTGCATTCAGGAAAAAACTAAAGCAGGAGGCACCAGTGACTCGCTCAATAAAAAAGTGGTCAGATGAAGCAGATGCTAAGCTACAGGACTGTTTTGCTAGCACAGACTGGAATATGTTCCAGGATTCTTCAGATAGCATTGAGGAGTAGTCAGTCAGTCACTGGCTTCATCAATAAGTGCATTGATGATGTCATCCCCACAGTGACTGTACATACACACCCCAACGAGAAGCCATGGATTACAGGCAACATCCACACTAAGCTAAAGGATAGAGCTGCCGTTTTCAAGGAGCGGGACTCTAACCCGGAAGCTTATAAGAAATCCCGCTATGCCCTCCGACGAACCATCAAACAGGCAAAGCGTCAATATAAGACTAAGATCGAATCGTACTACACCAGCTCCGACGCTCGTCGGATGTGGCAGAGTTTGCAAACTATTACAGACTACAAAGGGAAGCACAGCCGCGAGCTGCCCAGTGACACGAGCCTACAAGACGAGCTAAATTACTTCTATGCTCACTTCGAGGCAAGTAACACTGAAACATGCAAGAGAGCCTCAGCTGTTCCGGACGACTGTGTGATCACGCTCTCTGTAGCCGATGTGAGTAAGACCTTTTAAACAGGTCAACATTCACAAGGCCGTAGGGCCAGACGGATTACCAGGACGTGTCCTCCGAGCATGCACTAACCAACTGGCAAGTGTCTTCACTGACTTTTTCAACCTCTCCCTGTCTGAGTCTGTAATACCAACATGTTTCACGTAGACCACCATAGTCCCTGTGCCCAACAACACTAAAAGGTAACCTGCCTAAATGATTACCGATACGAAGCACTCACGTCTGTAGCCATGAAGTGCTTTGAAAGGCTGGTCATGGCTCACAACACCATTTTCCCAGAAATGCTAGACCCACTCCAATTTGCATACCACCCCAACAGATCCACAGATGATCCACTCTCTATTGCGCTCCACACTGCCCTTTCACACCTGGACAAAAGGAACACCTATGTGAGAATGCTATTCATTGACTACAGCTCAGCGTTCATCACCATAGTGCCCTCAAAGCTCATCACTAAGCTAAGGATCCTGGGACTAAACACCTCCCTCTGCAACTGGATCCTGGACTTCCTGACGGGCCGCCCCCAGGTGGTAAGGATAGGTAACACATCCGCCACGCTGATTCTCAACACGGGGGCCCCTCAGGGGTGCGTGCTCAGTCCCCTCCTGTACTCCCTGTTCACTCATGACTGCATGGCCATGCACGACTCCAACACCATCATTAAGTTTGCCTGATCACCGACAATGACGAGACAGCCTATAGGAAGGAGGTCAGAAACCTGGCCATGTGGTGCCAGGACAACAACATCTCCCTCAACGTGATCAAGACAAAGGAGATGATTCTGGACTACAGGAAAAAGAAGAGGACTGAGCACGCCCCCATTCTCATCTACAGGGCTGTAGTGGAGCAGGTTGAGAGTTTCAAGTTCCTTGGTGTCCACATCACCAACAAACTAACATGGTCCAAGCACACCAAGACAGTCGTGAAGAGGGCACGACAAAACCTCTTCCCCCTAATGAGACTGAAAAGATTTGGCATGGGTCCTCAGATCCTCAAAAGGTTCTACAGCTGCACCATCGAGAGCATCCTGACTGGTTGCATCACTGTCTGGTATGGCAACTGCTCGGCCTCAGACCGCAAAGCACTACAGAGGGTAGTGCGTAAGGCCCAGTACATCACTGGGGCCAAGCTTCCTGACATCCAGGACCTCTACACCAGGCGGTGTCAGAGGAAGGCCCTCAAAATTGTCAAAGACTCCAGCCACCCTAGTCATAGACTGTTCTCTCTGCTACCGCATGGCAAGTGGTACCGGAGTGCCAAGTCCGTGACCAAAAGGCTACTGAACAGCTTCTACCCCCAAGCCATAAGACTGCTGAACAGTTAATCAAAATGGCTACCCGGACTATTTACATTATTTACACTGACCACCCTTAATTCTTTATTTTTGTATCTTTATTTTTTGCACTGACTCTCTGGCACTGGACTCTACACACACACTCACACATACTACACTGACTCTCTGGCACTGGCTCTATGTAAACTCACTACACTGGTTTATTACCCCCTTGGAGTCCTCTGTGGAACATGCTACTAACTGACTGGCTCTGACTAACTGGTCACAGCAGAATGGAAGGCCAATTATATCACATAGAACATGACAGTTTGTCACGGATGCCGCCGAGGCTGCTCCTCCTCCTTGCTCGGGCAGGCTTCGGCGTTCGTCGTCCCCGGAGTACTAGCTACTACCGTTTGATGTTTTCGATGTTTGTTTTGTCATGTCTAGTTAGTGCACCTGTTTCGTATTCTGTATTGATTATGTCACCTATAAGTTCCCCTATGTTATGTTTGTATCTTGTGTGTTATTGTTCCACCTGTCGTGTATGGATAGGTTCGGTGCCTTGGCTCTACGTTGTTGTTTTACGCACTCCGCGTATTTTGACTCTTCGTGTTGTTTTACGCACTCCGCGTATTTGTTCGCCTCCAGTGTTTTGAGGCCGTTTATTTTGTGTACTATTTCAAGTGTTAGTAAAGTCGTCTTGACTTATCCTCTGTGTCCTGCGCTTGACTCCACCACCGCATCCACATCAGCACACTCTGACAGAATAACACACCACCTATGGAGTCAGCAGGAGCAGCGGCGGTAGCCGAGTCACTGGAGGATCGGGTCAGCAGCCAGGACGCCATGATCCATCGATTCGGCTCCGCCATGCAAGGCGTCATGGACACTCTGCGCCGATGGGAAAGAGAAGGCCTGCCCACACCTCCTCCTACCTTACCACCACCATCGGCCAGCCCCATCATACCAGCTCCAGAGTCCAGTGGGATTCGGCTCTCGCTCCCGAGGGTATATGATGGCACCGCAGCCGGGTGTCAGGGGTTCCTCCTTTAGGTGGAACTCTACCTGGCAACCATACACCCGGCGCCCTCGGGATACGAGAGCGTTTCCAACCTCATCTCCTGTCTCTCCGGCAAGGCCTTGGAGTGGGCCAATGCCGAATGGAGGGGAATAGACGCCGCCACCATCAGCTACGCAGAGTTCTCCCGCCGCTTCAGGGCTGTGTTCGATCACCCCCCAGAGGGTAAAGCGGCGGGAGAGCGTCAGTTCCACCTCCGACAGGGGAAGAGGAGCGCACAGGAGTTCGCCCTGGACTTCCGGACTCTAGCGGCGGATGCGGGGTGGAATGAGAGGGCCCTCATCGATCACTATCGGTGCAGCCTGCGAGAGGACGTTCGACGAGAGTTGGCCTGCAGGGACACCAATCTAACCTTCGACCAGTTGGTGGACATGTCAATCCGTCTGGATACCCTGCTGGCCACCCGCGGACGTCCGGAGTTGGGGCCGTCCATTCCATCCCCCAGCACCTCCGAGCCGAGCCCTATGGAGCTCGGAGGTGCTGGCGCTAGAGAGAAGAGGAGAGAGATCCGGAGGGAGGTCGTCCCCTGCACCAACTGTGGCAGTAGAGGACACACTACGGTTCGGTGCTGGGGAGGGCCTCCAGGGGATCGAGGCAACAGGGCACGCACTAGGGAGTCATTCCAGGTGAGTAGGCGCCCAACTCACCCAGAGCTCTCTGTTGTTCATTTGTGTATACCTGTAGTATTTCCCCAGGTTGCATCTCATTCCCAGCATAAGGCGCTAGTCGATTCAGGCGCAGCTGGGAATTTTATTGATCGGAATTTTTGTGTTAAGTTAGGGATTCCCCTCCTACCCGTAGATGTGCCTTTCCCTATTCATGCCCTAGATAGCCGTCCGTTGGGATCTGGTTTGATTAGGGAGGTCACAGCACCACTAAAGATGAAGGCGCAGGGGGGTCATGAAGAGATCATTCAGTTATATCTGATCGACTCTCCTGCGTATCCCGTGGTGTTGGGGCTTCCTTGGTTAATCACCCATGACCCCACCATTTCGTGGCAACAGAGGGCTCTCAAAGAGTGGTCTGACCAGTGTGTTGGGCGATGTCTAGGTGTTTCCGTAGGGGCGACCACGGTGGAAAGTCCGAACCAATTGCCCGCATTGCACATTCCTCCTGAGTATGAGGATTTGGCACTCGTGTTCAGCAAGACTAGGGCGACGCGATTGCCACCTCATAGACAGGGGGATTGTGCGATAGACCTCCAGGCAGGCGCTGCACTTCCACGGAGTCATGTGTATCCTCTGTCTCAAGAGGAGAAGGCGGCTATGGAGACATACATAGCCGAGACTCTGAGACAGGGATACATACGGCCCTCCACTTCCCCTGCATCCTCAAGTTTCTTTTTTGTGAAGAAGAAGGATGGAGGGTTGCGCCCGTGTATTGATTACCATAGTCTCAATCAGATCACAGTGAAATACAGTTATCCACTCCCTCTGATTGCGAGTATGACGGAATCATTACACGGAGCGCGTTTCTTCACAAAACTGGATCTCAGGAGCGCCTACAACTTGGTGCGCATTAGGGAGGGAGATGAATGGAAGACAGCATTTAGTACCACCTCGGGTCACTATGAGTATCTCGTCATGCCATACAGGTTAATGAATGCTCCTTCAGTCTTCCAATCCTTTGTGGACGAGATCTTCCGGGATTTGCATGGGCAGGGTGTAGTAGTGTATATTGACGACATACTAGTTTACTCGTCTACACGAGCCGAGCATGTAGCCCTGGTGCATCGAGTGTTGGGTAGGCTGTTGGAGCATGACTTGTATGTCAAGGCAGAGAAATGGCTGTTTTTCCAGGAGTCCATCTCCTTCCTGGGCCATCGATTGTCCGCGTCAGGGGTGAAGATGGAGATTGACCGCGTTTCAGCCGTGCGTAATTGGCAGACTCCAACCACGGTAAAGGAAGTGCTGCGGTTTTTGGGTTTTGCCAATTACTACCGGAGGTTTATCCGGGGTTTTGGACAGGTAGCAGCTCCCATCACCTCCTTGCTGAAGGGGGGCCCGGTGCGTTTGCAGTGGTCAGCTGAGGCGGACAGGGCGTTTGGTAAACTGAAGGACCTGTTCACCTCTGCTCCGGTGCTGGCGCATCCGGATCCCACTTTAGCGTTCCAGGTGGAGGTGGACGCGTCAGAGGCCGGTATTGGGGCTGTACTGTCTCAATGTTCAGGCACGCCCCCTAAACTCCGGCCCTGCTCTTTTTACTCTAAGAAGTTCAGCCCGGCGGAGCGTAATTATGACGTGGGGGACAGGGAGCTGCTAGCCGTGGTTCAAGCCCTAAAGGTGTGGAGGCATTGGCTTGAGGGGGCTCAACACCCTTTTCTCATTCTGACTGACCATCGTAACCTGGAGTACATCCGGGCAGCTAGGAGACTGAACCCTCGTCAGGCTAGGTGGACCATGTTTCTGGCCCGGTTTGTGTTTAAGCTCACTTACATCCCAGGGTCCCAGAACGGTAAGGCAGACGCCCTGTCCCGGCGATATGACACAGAGGAGAGGTCCATTGAGCCCACTCCCATTCTGCCGGAGTCTTGTCTTGCCGGTGGTGTGGGAGGTCGATACGGAAATCGAGCGGGCGTTACGCACCGACCCTACTCCTCCAGAGTGTCCAGTGGGGCGGACCTACGTTCCGCTCAAGATTCGGGATCGTCTCATATATTGGGCTCATACGTCACCCTCCTCTGGACATCCTGGTATTGGCCGGACAGTGCACTGTCTTAGCGAAAAGTACTGGTGGCCAACATTGGCTAAGGACGTGAGGGTTTATGTCTCCTCCTGCTCGGTGTGCGCTCAGTGTTAGGCGCCTAGACACCTGCCCAGGGGGAAGTTACAACCCCTTCCCGTTCCACAACGGCTGCGGTCTCACCTCTCGGTAGACTTTGTCACGGACCTTCCCCCCTCCCAGGGGAATACCACCATTCTGGTTGTTGTGGATCGGTTCTCTAAAGCCTGTCGTCTCATCCCAATGCCGGGTCTCCCTACTGCCCTACAGACTGCTGAGGCTTTGTTTACCCACGTCTTCCGGCACTACGGGGTACCCGAGGATATAGTGTCTGATCGGGGTCCCCAATTCACCTCTAGGTTCTGGGCGTTCATGGAACGCTTGGGGGTCTCAGTTAGCCTTACCTCGGGTTTCCACCCTGAGAGTAATGGGCAGGTGGAGAGAGTGAACCAGGATGTGGGTAGGTTTCTGAGATCATATTGCCAGGACCGGCAGGAGGAGTGGTCGGGGTATATCCCCTGGGCGGAGATTGCCCAGAATTCTCTTCGCCATTCCTCTACTAATCTGACCCCTTTCCAGTGTGTGTTGGGGTATCAGCCGGTTCTGGCACAATGGCATCAGAGCCAGATCGAGGCTCCTGCGGTGGATGAGTGGTTTCGGCACTCGGAGGAGACATGGAACGCTGCGCATGTGAGGGTCCAGGGTACGCACCTGGAGATCGAGTCTGGCTCTCGACTCGAAACCTGCCCCTTCGCCTGCCCTGCCGGAAGCTGGGTCGGCGGTTTGTGGGGCCATTTAAAGTCCTGAGGAGATTGAACGAGGTATGTTACAGGTTACAACTGCCTAATGATTATCACATTAACCCCTCGTTCCATGTGTCTCTCCTCAGGCCGGTGGTAGCTGGTCCACTCCAGGACAATGAGATACGGGAGACTCCTCCGCCCCCACTGGACATCGAGGGGGCTCCGGCGTACTCAGTCCGGTCCATCGTGGATTCGAGACATCGGATGGGGGGTCTGCTGTATCTCATGGAGTGGGAGGGGTACGGCCCGGAGGAACGGTGCTGGGTGCCTAGGAGGGACATTTTAGATCCCTCCCTCCTGACGGAGTTCCACCGGAGTCATCCCATGCGCCCTGCTCCGCGTCCTCCTGGCCGTCCCCGAGGCCGGGGTCGGCGCACGGCTGGAGCCGCGCGTCAAGGGGGGGGGTACTGTCACGGATGCCGCCGAGGCTGCTCCTCCTCCTTACTCGGGCAGTCTTCGGCGTTCGTCGTCCCCGGAGTACTAGCTACTACCGTTTGATGTTTTCGATGTTTGTTTTGTCATGTCTAGTTAGTGCACCTGTTTCGTATTCTGTATTGATTATGTCACCTATAAGTTCCCCTATGTTATGTTTGTATCTTGTGTGTTATTGTTCCACCTGTCGTGTATGGATAGGTTCGGTGCCTTGGCTCTACGTTGTTGTTTTACGCACTCCGCGTATTTTGACTCTTCGTGTTGTTTTACGCACTCCGCGTATTTGTTCGCCTCCAGTGTTTTGAGGCCGTTTATTTTGTATTCTATTTCAAGTGTTAGTAAAGTCGTCTTGACTTATCCTCTGTGTCCTGCGCTTGACTCCACCACCACATCCACATCATCACACTCTGACAGAATAACACACCACCTATGGAGTCAGCAGGAGCAGCGTTGAACACTCCGACACAGTTCTAGAATGACAATCCCTTTCCATATCCTTGATGGTGACACATACTGTAGTACTGCAGTACCACACACTAATACCAACCACTGTAGTACCACACACTAGTACCACACTCACTGTAATACCACACACTGTAGTACCATTCAATGTAGTACCACAAACTGTAATTCCACACTTTTTTAGTTCCACACACACTGTAGTACCACACATTCTAATACCACACACTAATACCACACACACACACTGTAGTACCACTCACTATAGTACCACAAACTGCAGTACCACACACACTGTAATATCACACACTGTAATACCACACACTGTAATACCACACACTGTAATACCACACACTGCAGTACCATACACACACACTGTAATACCACACACTGTAATACCACACACTGTAATACCACACACTGTAATACCACACACTGCAGTACCATACACACACACTGTAATACCACACACTGTAATACCACACACTGTAATACCACACACTGTAATACCACACACTGTAATACCACATACTGAAGGTACCACACACTGCAGTACCACACACTGTAATACCACACACTGTAATACCACACACTGTAATACCACACACTGTAATACCACACACTGTAATACCACACACTGTAATACCACATACTGCAGTACCAAACACACACTGTAGTACACCACACACTGTAATACCGCACAATCTAGTACCACACACACACTGTAGTACAAAACACTGCAGTACCACACACACTGTTGTACCACTTACTGTAATACCACACACTATAGTACCATACACTGTAGTACAACACACTGAAGTACCACAACACACTGAAGTACCACAAGCTGCAGTACCACACACACTAATACCACACACTGTAATACCACACACTGTAGTACCACACACTGCAGTACCACACACTGTAATACCACACACTGCAGTACCATACACACTCTAGTACCACACACACTGCAATACAACACACACTGCCACACACACACACTGCAGTACCACACACACTGTAGCACCACACACTGCAATACAGCACACTGTAGTACCACACACACAATCTAGTACCACACACTGCAGTACCACACACACACACACTTCATAACTCTGATGAGGTGAATCATTGAGAAGTGGGGCCAATCACTTCACTGTCTAAGTTTAAGAGACAGAACCAGTGCTAAACAGAGGACAGCCAGCTATCAAAAATACCCAGTGTTAACCAGCAAGGCTAGCCAGCTATCAAACAGACCCAGTGTTAGCCAACAAGGCTAGCCAGCTATCAAACAAACCCAGTGTTAACCAGCAAGGCTAGCCAGCTATCAAACAGACCCAGTGTTAGCCAGCAAGGCTAGCCAGCTATCAAACAGACCCAGTGTTAACCAGCAAGGCTAGCCAGCTATCAAACAGACCCAGTGTTAACCAGCAGGGCTAGCCAGCTATCAAACAGACCCAGTGTTAACCAGCAAGGCTAGCCAGCTATCAAACAGTAACCAGCAAGGCTAGCCAGCTATCAAACAGACCCAGTGTTAGCCAGCAAGGCTAGCCAGCTATCAAACAGCTCCAGTGTTAACCAGCAAGGATAGCCAGCTATCAAACAGACCCAGTGTTAGCCAGCAAGGCTAGCCAGCTATCAAACAGACCCAGTGTTAGCCAGCAAGGCTAGCCAGCTATCAAACAGCTCCAGTGTTAACCAGCAAGGATAGCCAGCTATCAAACAGACCCAGTGTTAGCCAGCAAGGCTAGCCAGCTATCAAACAGACCCAGTGTTAACCAGCAAGGCTAGCCAGCTATCAAACAGACCCAGTGTTAGCCAGCAAGGCTAGCCAGCTATCAAACAGACCCAGTGTTAACCAGCAAGGCTCCAGCAAGGCTAGCCAGCTATCAAACAGACCCAGTGTTAGCCAGCAAGGCTAGCCAGCTATCAAACAGACCCAGTGTTAGCCAGCAAGGCTAGCCAGCTATCAAACAGACCCAGTGTTAGCCAGCAAGGCTAGCCAGCTATCAAACAGACCCAGTGTTAACCAGCTGGGCTAGCCAGCTATCAAACAGACCCAGTGTTAACCAGCAAGGCTAGCCAGCTATCAAACAGACCCAGTGTTAGCCAGCAAGGCTAGCCAGCTATCAAACAGACCCAGTGTTAACCAGCAAGGCTAGTGTCGTGTATGAAGATTATGACTAGTCTTGAGGGACAAAGAAAAACTGTTTATCTTAGTTTGAATGTAGCAGTTGGAGGGTGACGCCCCAGGGGAGACCGGTGATTGGACGAAAAAGGGAGCAACCCATTTATTGCCATTGTTTATAAGTAGGACCTAGACGAAGGGGGAGTCAGAAAGCATTTTGGGAAGGTGCTTCTCCAGACACCGCGGGTCTGTAACTTATGCTGTAAACGTGTGATATTAATAAAAGCCTCTAATCACGGTGCAGCCTAAGCGGACTCTTTGATTGACAGCAATAAGCCACCAACAGCAGACGCGACACGATACTAGCCAGCTATCAAACAGACCCAGTGTTAACCAGCAAGGCTAGCCATCTATCAAACAGACCCAGTGTTAACCAGCAGGGCTAGCCAGCTATCAAACAGCTCCAGTGTTAACCAGCAAGGCTAGCCAGCTATCAAACAGACCCAGTGTTAACCAGCAAGGCTAGCCATCTATCAAACAGACCCAGTGTTAACCAGCAAGGCTAGCCATCTATCAAACAGACCCAGTGTTAACCAGCAGGGCTAGCCAGCTATCAAACAGCTCCAGTGTTAACCAGCAAGGCTAGCCAGCTATCAAACAGACCCAGTGTTAACCAGCAAGGCTAGCCATCTATCAAACAGACCCAGTGTTAACCAGCAAGGCTAGCCAGCTATCAAACAGCTCCAGTGTTAACCAGCAAGGCTAGCCAGCTATCAAACAGACCCAGTGTTAACCAGCAAGGCTAGCCAGCTATCAAACAGACCCAGTGTTAACCAGCAAGGCTAGCCAGCTATCAAACAGACCCAGTGTTAACCAGCAAGGCTAGCCAGCTATCAAACAGCTCCAGTGTTAACCAGCAAGGCTAGCCAGCTATCAAACAGCTCCAGTGTTAACCAGCAAGGCTAGCCAGCTATCAAACAGACCCAGTGTTAACCAGCAAGGCTAGCCAGCTGTCAGTGCTTCTACAGTATTGTCTAAGCTAATGAGCTGTTATAGAACACTACATATATAGCTACACAGCTCTCTGCCGTCCTCTGACATCCACCCACACACAAACATAAACAAAACATCTCTGCCATACTATGACATTCACACACACACACACACACACACACACACACGCGTTCAATTCTCTACATGGATTTGAGAGGAAATGACTTGTACATGGAAACTCCATATGGCCCATGCTTTAAACTTGTGGGGAGTAGTGAACAAGTGCACACTTCAGGAGGAAGGAATAACATACAATGGGAGCAGTGAAGGGTAACTGTAGAGTTCCAGTGTGTAGAACAGCACTTGCCCTGTCAGCATTTTCTGTGAAAAACTGTTGACCACTGGAACCAACTTCCAGAAGGCCTCCCGCGTGGCTAGTGTCACACAACAAGTTACAAAATGGTTTAACCAACAGCAGGGTTGGAGCCACTGATCAACCTGTTGTTGTTATTTGGTACTTTTAATTTATTGTATTTTATTTTCCACAATTATTGTTTAACTTCTAGCGTCTATTATTTTAATTCCCCTCTACTGACTTTTTTTTAATGTGAAATGTTTGATGCTAAATGTTTTTTTTTTATCTATCTGCCCAGGGACTACAGATGAAAATGAGCTAGCTGGCTAAATCTGGCACATTCAGACATTTTAAATTGATGTGCATTGTCCCTATTAAATACATAACTCAATAAATGATTGAGACAAAACCACAGACTGGGTGTGTCATTGTGTCTGAGGATGACATGTTGTTCCAGGAAGGTAAAGGTCACAGCAGTAGAGAGGAGAGGGTCAGTAACGTCACTATGTTGTTAGTGTACTGAGACAGCGTCATGGTGATGGAGAACACAGCAGTACTAACAGGAGAGGGTTAGTAACGTCACTATGTTGTTAGTGTACTGAGACAGCGTCATGGTGATGGGGAACACAGCAGTAGAGAGGAGGACTATTGCCCTGTTGGACAACATACAGATACTGCATGACTCTCGGGTGTGTCCCAATAATCTCTCCTTCCTCCTGAAGTGTGTATTTGTTCACTACTTCCCACACATTTAAAAGCATTGGATTGGTAGAGGGAATTGGGGTACAGAGAGTTTCCACCATATTTCTTATACCAGTCATGTCCTTTCAAATCAGTGAAGGGAAGTGCACACTAGATACTAGATACTATTGGAACCACATTTCTGACTAGGTAGCAGCATAAAGGGGGTGCACATCGCCACCAAGTGGAGAATATATGAACTACATCCCAAACAGGGAGACTGGCCCTGACCTACAGACAACACCACAAAAAAACGTTGCTTTCACAAATAAAGGGACACTTGATTGAACCACCTAAAGTCTAAGGGCCCGGGGCTGGGTTTCTACTAAGCTAACATATGGAATTGTTTTACGATGGTCATATGATTTGGAATTGTAGGACCCCTGCAGGTACAGCATATACACAGCATATGACGGACTGAAAGCTTTTCTTTGTGTTGTGTTGAATTGAATCCCAATCCATCAGGAGAGGCCAGACCTACCTGTATCCAGCTGTGTGTCCATGAAGAGTAATCAATCCATGATGCAGCCGTTTCAATACAGAGATAAACACATTCCTACAGAGATAAAGTAAGACATTTAAAGTGATATTTCTCTCCATAATAAAAGTATGTCCGACATTCTCAGACAGAGACAGTATTTCATTATAATCAATATAGGAGGAGACCACAGGAGGTTGGTGGCACCTTAATTGGGGAGGATGTGCTCGTGGTAAAGGCTGGAGCGGAATCAGTGGAACGGTTCCATGTGTTTGATGTCATTCCATTCGCTCCGTTCTGGCCATTATGAGCCATCCTCCCCTCACCAGCCTCCTGTGTGAGTGACTGAACACTTTACTGTGTGTTATGTTGAAGCCCAACAGGAGAGACCAGGCTCACCTGTACCCATCAGGAGAGACCAGGCTCACCTGTACCCAACAGGAGAGACCAGGCTCACCTGTACCCATCAGGAGAGACCAGGCTCACCTGTACCCATCAGGAGAGACCAGACTCACCTGTACCCATCAGGAGAGACCAGGCTCACCTGTACCCATCAGGAGAGACCAGACTCACCTGTACCCATCAGGAGAGACCAGACTCACCTGTACCCATCAGGAGAGACCAGACTCACCTGTACCCATCAGGAGAGACCAGACTCACCTGTACCCATCAGGAGAGACCAGGCTCACCTGTACCCATCAGGAGAGACCAGACTCACCTGTACCCATCAGGAGAGACCAGACTCACCTGTACCCATCAGGAGAGACCAGACTCACCTGTACCCATCAGGAGAGACCAGACTCACCTGTACCCATCAGGAGAGACCAGGCTCCCCTGTACCCATCAGGAGAGACCAGGCTCCCCTGTACCCATCAGGAGAGACCAGGCTCCCCTGTACCCATCAGGAGAGACCAGACTCACCTGTACCCATCAGGAGAGACCAGGCTCCCCTGTACCCATCAGGAGAGACCAGGCTCCCCTGTACCCATCAGGAGAGACCAGGCTCCCCTGTACCCATCAGGAGAGACCAGACTCACCTGTACCCATCAGGAGAGACCAGGCTCCCCTGTACCCATCAGGAGAGACCAGGCTCACCTGTACCCATCAGGAGAGACCAGGCTCACCTGTACCCATCAGGAGAGACCAGGCTCACCTGTACCCATCAGGAGAGACCAGGCTCACCTGTACCCATCAGGAGAGACCAGGCTCACCTGTACCCATCAGGAGAGACCAGGCTCACCTGTACCCATCAGGAGAGACCAGGCTCACCTGTACCCATCAGGAGAGACCAGGCTCACCTGTACCCATCAGGAGAGACCAGGCTCACCTGTACCCATCAGGAGAGACCAGGCTCACCTGTACCCATCAGGAGAGACCAGGCTCCCCTGTACCCATCAGGAGAGACCAGGCTCCCCTGTACCCATCAGGAGAGACCAGGCTCCCCTGTACCCAGCTGTCTGTCCATGAAGAGTGAGTGCTCTATGATTCAGCCAATTATATTCAGAGATAGAGACTATATGGTGTTTACAATAGATGTAAGGCTGAGTGCCTTTTCTACACAAGAGTAAGGAATGTTGTTTGGTAAAATGGACAGCTTTTTACTATTTTTCTTTGAACCCTCATAACTCTTTCTAATTGACGAGATAGGAAAAAAACTATACTAACAAACTCCCAGAAATCAACAGGAGAGATCAGAGTCAGAGATTCCCAGTGGTCAGTCTGCCAAGAGTCATCAAACAGACCTGGTCTCCATATTCACAGTGGGGTGTTTTACAGTAATTTACTAGTTTGAATAGAAAAATGGTTTTGAAGCGTTTGCAACGCCAGGGTTGTGGGTTCGATTCCCACAGGGGGCCAGTATGAAAAAAAAAAGAAAAAGAAAAATGAATGTATGCACTCACTAACTTTAAGTCGCTCTGGATAAGAGCGTCTGCTAAATGACTAAAATGTAAATGTAAATGTTACTGTGAGGTAGAGAGGAGTGGGGGAGGGGCTGCTATAGGAGTGACATACTGTATAAAGCAATCAACAGGAGAGGAGGCGCTGTTTACTGTAGGCTTGGACACAATGAAATGTCCTGGGATCTGCTCTGCTCTAAGAACAGTTACACTGCCAGGCACAATAACAAGGAAACATACCTGTTTCATCCCCCCACTCCCACAGAGTAGGAGTTTATCTGGACTGGCCAGCCGGCACCCTGTCCTTCTACAGAGTCTCCTCTGACACACTGACCCACATTCCACTCCACATTCACTGAGCCCCTCTACCCAGGGTTTAGGGTTTGGACAGACTCCTCAGTGTCCCTGTGTCAGGTAGAACAGCCACCTGGAGGAACAGTTGAGTCTTTAGACACTCCGGTTCAAACACAGCTGTGCAGCATCTTTAACCATGTCTCACGTAATCCACAGTGATTTAGAGCGTTAGATTTAGGAGACCACATATTGGAACACTAATGTAAGAGCCATAATGCAAGAAAGCATATTTAAGGTTATTATATTATTATTTTCATATTTGTATGAAATGTATATCGGGAACATTCCGTTTGGATATTTGTTACAAGAAACCCCTGTTAGAATGCTCCATTTGGAATAGTCCAGAGCTATATATTTAGAGAGGTGGGACATTGAGTTTTCTGCATTGGTGCATTTACATTTAAGTCATTTAGCAGACGCTCTTATCCAGAGCAACTTACAGTTAGTGAGTGCATACATCATTTTTTACACTGGCCCCCCATGGGAATCGAACCCACATCCCTGGCGTTGCAAACATCATGCTCTACCATCCCTGCCAGTCATTCCCTCCCCTACCCTGGACGACGCTGAGCCAATTGTGCACCGCCCCATGGGTCTCCCGGTCGCGGCCGGCTACGACAGAGCCTGGATTCGAACCAGGATCTCTAGTGGCACAGCTAGCACTGCGATGCAGTGCCTTAGACCACTGCGCCACTCGGGAGACAACATGACACTTCAAAACGATATAGAAGCCGTGTTAGCTCTCCATTAATATTACATGACCACGATGCTATGTAACTGAATGTCTAGAATTAGGACAATATTAAACATTCTTAAAAGTTGGCCGAACTCTCTAAATACATGGCTCTGAAATAGTCCATGTGACGTCATAATTGTGACATCACAGCTGAACTCAATAGCCAAGGAGGAGTCCATGGAGCGATACGTCGGTTTACCGTGTCATTTCGTTTTATTTATTTTTGTACACTTTTTATTATTTTTGAATAAACAGTCAAACAAAGAAGTTGTGGAAATGTTTTTATTTGAGTCAGACTCACTGCTTCGCATGGACAACTGGGGTTGCATTGTTGAGGAAACCTGCACACCTTCAACCAGTATACTCTGAATCCGTATTCACCTAATAATAAGGAATTCCCCTCCACCACGGCCACAAATTTGGGAAAACAAACATTCTTTCCTATTGACCTCCATTGTAAAAGAGCCAACTTGGTCGTCGATTTTTTGTCATACAGAAATAACAAAACACGCTGACAAGCTGCTGTGTTGTCAATGTACATGAAAGGTCAAACACCCTGACCTACGGTTCGCAGTACTCCCACGTAGGGATACAGAGCCTGTGAGAAGAGCCCTGTGGCTTCAGACTACTCAGCATGGGAGAGTGGGAAAGAGCCCTGTGGCTTTAGACTATTCATTATGGGAGAGTGGGAAAGAGCCCTGTGGCTTCAGACTACTCAGCATGGGAGAGTGGGAAAGAGCCCTGTGGCTTCAGACTACTCAGCATGGGAGAGTGGGAAAGAGCCCTGTGGCTTCAGACTACTCAGCATGGGAGAGTGGGAAAGAGCCCTGTGGCTTCAGACTACTCAGCATGGGAGAGTGGGAAAGAGCCCTGTGGCTTTAGACTATTCATCATGGGAGAGTGGGAAAGAGCCCTGTGGCTTTAGACTATTCATCATGGGAGAGTGGGAAAGAGCCCTGTGGCTTCAGACTACTCAGCGTAGGAGAGTGGGAAAGAGCCCTGTGGCTTTAGACTATTCAGCGTGGGAGAGTGGGAAAGAGCCCTGTGGCTTTAGACTATTCATCATGGGAGAGTGGGAAAGAGCCCTGTGGCTTCAGACTACTCAGCGTGGGAGAGTGGGAAAGAGCCCTGTGGCTTCAGACTATTCATCATGGGAGAGTGGGAAAGAGCCCTGTGGCTTCAGACTACTCAGCGTGGGAGAGTGGGAAAGAGCCCTGTGGCTTCAGACTACTCAGCGTGGGAGAGTGGGAAAGAGCCCTGTGGCTTCAGACTACTCAGCGTGGGAGAGTGGGAAAGAGCCCTGTGGCTTCAGACTACTCAGCGTGGGAGAGTGGGAAAGAGCCCTGTGGCTTCAGACTACTCAGCGTGGGAGAGTGGGAAAGAGCCCTGTGGCTTCAGACTACTCAGCGTGGGAGAGTGGGAAATGTGGTGACACAGTGTCCAGGTAGGCTACATGTAGCTGTGTGTGGAAAACATTTCATCGCAGGTAAGAAATGTAACTTGATTAGTATAGTCGGTTTGTAACTCCACTCACTACTTGTAGCTGTATAGTCAGTTTGTTTGTCTTCGCTATCTAGCTAGCGTTCACGTGGCTGCTAGCACCGTCATGAAAAGGGGCATGAGGGAAGCGCTACAATATTAGTAGGGAGAACGCTCGGAAGCAGGCGATGTTAAAAAGTAATCTTTAGATATATCGTACTTTTCTTAAATGTAGTTTTGTAATTGACTAAAATAAGCACACAAGAAAATGGTGTTTGAAAAAGGTCAAGTTTTTGCTGTGAGCCAATGGGGTAACCTAGGCAACCACAGGTTGTTTTCCCCACAGGAGGGCATGTGTAGAGCAAAGAAATGTTGGATGGAAAAGATTGATTATGAAATCATCTAAAGGCATAAAGTCTTGTTCTCAATAAAAAAAACCTGATCTAGTCTTGTGATAGTGTATCCAACGGAAGTTCTTAAAAAGGTCATTCTAAAAAAGGTCATGGAATTGATGCATTAATTCTGTAATAAAGCTAACATAATTGAAAAAGTCAAATATACTCCAGGGTTCTCCAACTCCGGTCCTGGAGAGCTATGGTACCAAGCTAGTCTGGGACCTTCCAATCCGGTTAATCTCCTGGGTCTGGTTTCTCTTCCTCTCTCCCCCCCCCCCAGCTAGAGGGAGGGCCTCCTTGGAGCTGACACCTGTTATTTGGGTCGAGGGGGTCCAGCCTGGGCCCGTATTCAGAAAGCGTCTCAGAGTAGGACTGCTGAGCTATTATAATTTTGCCTTTTAGAAAATAATCAGTACGATTACATGGGCAGGGGGGGCCTGATCCTGGATCAGCACTCCTATTCTGAGTTACATGGGCAGGGGGGGCCTGATCCTGGATCAGCACTCCTATTCTGAGTTACATGGGCAGGGGGGGCCTGATCCTGGATCAGCACTCCTATTCTGAGTTACATGGGCAGGGGGGCCTGATCCTGGATCAGCACTCCTATTCTGAGATGCTTCATGAATACGGGTTCCAGAGTTCTGTAATAATAATAATAATAATAATAATAATAATAATAATAATAATAATAATAATAATAATAATAATAATAACAATAATAATAATAATAATAATAATAATAATAATAATAAGCCATTTATAAACTGTGACAAAGCAGCAGACCAGGGTATATCATACTACTATGGCCCTCCTGTAGCTCAGTTGGTAGAGCATGGCGCTTGCAACGCCAGGGTTGTGGGTTCGTTTCCCACGGGGGGCCAGTATGAAAAATGTATGCACTCGCTAATTGTAAATCGCTCTGGATAAGAGCGTCTGCTGAATGACTAAAATGTAAATAAGGTACCAAATGGAAGAAAACGAACTGAAACAGGGAGGGACTACCTGAACGTATCCAATAGGAAATGCTTGTTTTGGTTTCCCATTACAAAACGTTTTGCTACAGTGTGCCCTAATGAATGTGGTCCTGTTCACACTAGTTCTGTAGTCCCTCTGTGTGTCATTGATCCATTCCACCACTAGGTGGGGTTATAGTATTGAGCATAACATTGATCCATTCCACCACTAGGTGGGGTTATAGTATTGAGAGTAACATTGATCCATTCCACCACTAGGTGGGGTTATAGTATTGAGCATAACATTGATCCATTCCACCACTAGGTGGGGTTATAGTATTGAGAGTAACATTGATCCATTCCACCACTAGGTGGGGTTATAGTATTGAGAGTAAAATTGATCCATTCCACCACTAGGTGGGGTTATAGTATTGAGAATAACATTGATCCATTCCACCACTAGGTGGGGATAGAGTATTGAGAGTAACATTGATCCATTCCACCACTAGGTGGGGTTATAGTATTGAGAGTAACATTGATCCATTCCACCACTCGGTGGGGTTATAGTATTGAGAATAACATTGATCCATTCCACCACTCAGTGGTCCTCTGTAGCTCAATTGGTAGAGCATGGCGCTTGTAACGTCAGGGTAGTGGGTTCGATCCCCGGGACCACAGATGTTAAAAAAAAAAAAAAAAAGTCTGCTAAATGGCATATTATTATTATTATTATTATTACTCAGTGGGGTTAGAGTATTGAGAATAACATTGATACATTCCACCACTAGGTGGGGCTAGAGTATTGAGAATAATGTTGATCCATTACACCACTAGGTGGGGATAGAGTATAGAGAATAACAGCTTTCTATCCTGATAGAGGAGAATCAGTGAAACGTCAACCTGAGGGGTATACTACAAAGTAGATTCAACAAGTTAGCCAGCTTTTAACTTTAAAAAAAACAAAAAAAAAAAACTTTTATTAATAAAATATTTAAATCAGTCTTCTTCCTCAAATGAAGGAGATGATGTAAGATGATTTTAAATGGAGTTAGCCCTGAGTTAGCCCAGAGCGGGTTAGTTCTGAAGGATACCTTGCCATAGAAATTGACCTGACTAAAAGGTGAGCCACATTCGTATGACTGGTTATCCTGAGTTGAACTCAGAGTTGACCAAAGATAACTCGCTAACTCCTCAAACCTGATTCGTAGGAGAGACCTCAGGTGTTGTATGCATGTGCCCAGGAGACAGCTACCTTACCTTAGGTACAGGTCCAACTCTGTCTTGACTCCTTTGGGTCGGTGAGCCCAAACAGATTATTATGTTCAGATGGTGAGGGAAACAAATATATACAAGGAAAACTACAGGCAGGCATGCCTCAACTAAAGAGTCACAATGCAAACTAACCCACAACCTCAAGGCTCTCCCAGCTGGGACACTGGCTGACGATCTTAATTGGCATCACCTGATGTGCTTATCAAGCCTTGGCTCAGCACCTAGACCCGGTAGCTGCCACCTAGGGGAAGGAGTGTGGAAATGTATCCTGGACAGTGTGTTTATGTCATAACACTAACCTAACACTAACACTCCCCCATATCAAAACACATACCAAACACTAACCTAACACTAACCTAACACTAACCCTCCCCCACATCATAACACTAACCTAACACTAACCCTCCCCCATATCATATCACTAACCTAACACTAACCCTCCCCCATATCATATCATAACATAACACTAACCTAACCTAACACTTACCTAACACTAACCTAACACTTCCCCATATGATAACACTAACCTAACACTAACCCTCCCCCATATCATAACACTAACACTAACCTAACACTAACCCTCCCCCATATCATAACACAAACCTAACACAAACCTAACACAAACCTAACACTAACCCTCCCCCATATCATAACACTAACCTAACACTAACCCTCCCCCATATCATAACACTAACCTAACACTAACCCTTCCCCACATCATAACACTAACCTAACACTAACCCTCCCCCATATCATAACACTAACCTAACACTAACCCTTCCCCACATCATAACACTAACCTAACACTAACCTAACACTAACCCTCCCCCCATATCATATCATAACACTAACCTAACACTAATCCTCCCCCCATATCATATCATAACACTAACCTAACACTTACCTACCACTAAACTAAAAATAACCTAACACTAACCCTCCCCCCATATCACATCATAACACTAACCTAACACTAATCCTCCCCCCATATCATATCATAACACTAACCTAACACTTACCTACCACTAAACTAAAAATAACCTAACACTAACCCTCCCCCCATATCATATCATAACACTAACCTAACACTAATCCTCCCCCCATATCATATCATAACACTAACCTAACACTAACCCAACACTAACCTAACACTAACCCTCCCCCCATATCACATCATAACACTAACCTAACACTAATCCTCCCCCCATATCATATCATAACACTAACCTAACACTTACCTACCACTAAACTAAAAATAACCTAACACTAACCCTCCCCCCATATCACATCATAACACTAACCTAACACTAATCCTCCCCCCATATCACATCATAACACTAACCTAACACTAATCCTCCCCCCATATCATATCATAACACTAACCTAACACTAACCCAACACTAACCTAACACTAACCCTCCCCCCATATCACATCATAACACTAACCTAACACTAATCCTCCCCCATATCATATCATAACACTAACCTAACACTTACCTACCACTAAACTAAAAATAACCTAACACTAACCCTCCCCCCATATCACATCATAACACTAACCTAACACTAATCCTCCCCCCATATCATATCATAACACTAACCTAACACTAACCCAACACTAACCTAACACTAATCCTCCCCCATATCATATCATAACACTAACCTAACACTAATCCTCCCCCCATATCATATCATAACACTAACCTACCACTAACCCTCCCCCCATATCACATCATAACACTAACCTAACACTAATCCTCCCCCCATATCATATCATAACACTAACCTAACACTAACCCAACACTAACCTAACACTAATCCTCCCCCATATCATATCATAACACTAACCTAACACTAATCCTCCCCCCATATCATATCATAACACTAACCTAACACTTACCTACCACTAAACTAAAAATAACCTAACACTAACCCTCCCCCCATATCATATCATAACACTAACCTAACACTAATCCTCCCCCCATATCATATCATAACACTAACCTAACACTAACCCAACACTAACCTAACACTAATCCTCCCCCATATCATATCATAACACTAACCTAACACTAATCCTCCCCCCATATCATATCATAACACTAACCTAACACTTACCTACCACTAAACTAAAAATAACCTAACACTAACCCTCCCCCCATATCATATCATAACACTAACCTAACACTAATCCTCCCCCCATATCATATCATAACACTAACCTAACACTAACCCAACACTAACCTAACACTAATCCTCCCCCATATCATATCATAACACTAACCTAACACTAATCCTCCCCCATATCATATCATAACACTAACCTAACACTTACCTACCACTAAACTAAAAATAACCTAACACTAACCCTCCCCCCATATCATATCATAACACTAACCTAACACTAATCCTCCCCCCATATCATATCATAACACTAACCTAACACTAACCCAACACTAACCTAACACTAATCCTCCCCCATATCATATCATAACACTAACCTAACACTAACCCTCCCCCCATATCATATCATAACACTAACCCAACACTAACCTAACACTAATCCCCCCCCCATATCATATCATAACACTAACCTAACACTAATCCTCCCCCATATCATATCATAACACTAACCTAACACTTACCTACCACTAAACTAAAAATAACCTAACACTAACCCTCCCCCCATATCACATCATAACACTAACCTAACACTAACCCTCCCCCCATATCACATCATAACACTAACCTAACACTAATCCTCCCCCCATATCATATCATAACACTAACCTAACACTAACCCAACACTAACCTAACACTAATCCCCCCCCCATATCACATCATAACACTAACCTAACACTAACCCTCCCCCCATATCACATCATAACACTAACCTAACACTAATCCTCCCCCCATATCATATCATAACACTAACCTAACACTAACCCAACACTAACCTAACACTAATCCCCCCCCCATATCATATCATAACACTAACCTAACACTAATCCTCCCTAGGGCTGTTACGGTGACCATATTACCGCCACATCGGAGGTCACGAGTCATGACGGCAGGTAGCTTCTCCAAGCTCTGATGCTGATGGTCATTAGTAGCCTACCAAACTTGCTAACTGCCTGGTACTCAGCACTCTATTGTCACTCTGACATCAATGCAAATGTTTTCGAAAATCTAATCAAACACTTCAAGAGAGCCCATGAGCTCATGTTGCGCAACATTTCTATAGGCTGTGCAATTGCGTGAGAAAAAATAGTTTTGATGGCCTCTATTAAAAAGAGGAGGATCCCATCTTTTTTATTAAATTAAGAATAGTCTGATGGGTGACAATATTAGCCTATCACTTGTGAATGATGCCCAGCGTGTGCAGTAAGGCAAGAAACAGCGCATGCCTTTTTTTGCGACTTTTTCAAATCATAGTCGCACACCTCATGTAGCCTAGCCCATAGGCCTATATGTTTTGATAAGGCGTGTAGTACAACTAAAGTGGCCAAATAACTTCTTAAAATTAAGCACATTAATCCGCTTTACAACGGGTGTAGAGCCTAACTGGCATACATAGGCGGTGCGTGAGTTTCAAGTTTGGGGAAGATCATTTTCACCTTAGAAATGCACCTTCATAATAAAGCATTACATGCATAATCGCATTTGCGGTCACTCTTGAGAACAGTGTTTTCCCGCTAATTGAATGCATTTTGGAACTTTTGCGCTTATAGCCTACTGCCGTGTGCAACATTTTAAGCTAAACGTTCTGATCTGTTGCATCAGCCTCATTGCTTTTAAAAGGTTTTTTGATGCGAGTGGTTGTATCAATTTAGGATCTATCGCGTCCCACAACTGTCCCAGCGAATGTTTGGAATATTTATTTATCTCACAGAAGGACAAGTTGACCAATTGATTCAACTTTTGTACTATGGTGGATAGTAGATTGACATAGGCTAGTGCTGTTCGTTAGGCCTACTCATCTTGCTGGCGGACAGAAAGTAGGCTAAATGTGGACAGTTCTTCTAACATCTTTAATATGCGCCTCGGAATTTGATGAGAGGGACGAGTTGCGTCCCAGATGTGTCTGTCTTCACCTGTAGCCTATTTCTTAGCTGTGAGAAGTCTGTCTTCACTTGTAGCCTATTTCTTAGCTGTGAGAAGTCTGTCTTCACTTGTAGCCTATTTCTTAGCTGTGAGAAGTCTGTCTTCATTTGTAGCCTATTTCTTAGATGTGAGAAGGACCCGATCAATTGACGGGCATTGGCTAATAAGTGAGTGAGAAGTGCTTTGGAGTACGGCAGTCAGGGTAATGGAATTATAATTATTATATTCAGCCCAAGGGCACAACGGCCACTTTGGCAGCAAAAGGCATGGATTCTTTAGGGTGCAGTACGGCCACACAAGGGGGATGCCACCGGGAAATTCGAGACCTGGTGAGAATATTATCAAATTCTTGTCAATTTGTGAATGAGAGACTGTTGAAGTGTATGCAGGCTGCACAATAAACAAATCAGAGCTCATGCCTTCCATGGGACTTTTTTCAAATCATTATAAGAGTTGCAACATGCAGCCTACTGAACAAAAATATAAACACAACATGTAAAGTGTTAGCCCCATTTTTCATTAGCTGAAATAAAAGATCCCAGAAATGTTCCATACGCACAAAAAGCTTATTTCTCTCAAATTTTGCGCACACATGTTTTACATCCCTGTTAGTGAGCATTTCTCCTTTGTTAATATAATCAATCCGCCTGACAGGTGTGGCATATCAAGAAGCTGATTAAACAGCATGATCATTACACAGGTACACCTTGTGCTGGGGACAATAAAAGGTAACTCTAAAATGTGCAGTTTTGTCACACAACACAATGCCACAAATGTCTCAAGTTTTGAGGGAGCGTGCAATTGGCATGCTGACTGCAGGAATGTCCAACAGAGCTGTTGCCAGATAATTTAATGTTAATTTCTCTAACTTACGCCGCCTCCAACGTTGTTTTAGAGAATTTGGCAATACATCCAACCGGCCTCACAACCACAGACCACGTGTAACTACGCAAGCCCAGGACCTCTACATCCGGCTTCTTCACCTGCGGGTTGTCTAAGGAAGGGCAGGGGGGAGTATATTTCTGTCGTTAATAAAGCCCTTTTATGGGGGAAATCTCATTCTGAGGCCTACCTACTGATTCAACCCAAGGCACATGATAGAGCAGCGTACTAAAGGCACAGTCATTTACACCAGAGCCAACAAGCAACACCGTTTATCAGGAATGCTACCGTTTATCAGGAATGCTACCGTTTATCAGGAATGCTACCGTTTATCAGGAATGCTACCGTTTATCAGGAATGCTACCGTTTATCAGGAATGCTACCGTTAATCAGGAATGCTCTGTGGACGTTGGGGAAAATTACTTTGAAAGGCGCAACATTGGCTGTCTGGTGTGTTGCTCTACAACACGTCTATGTGTCTGTGTGTCTGTGTGCATTTAGACAATAGGTCTACTCTAATACAGCTGTAGTGACTCATTTTAGACAATAGGTCTACTCTAAGACAGCTGTAGTGACTCATTTTAGACAGTAGGTCTACTCTAATACAGCTGTAGTGACTCATTTTAGACAATAGGTCTACTCTAATACAGCTGTAGTGACTCATTTGAGACAATATGTATACTCTAATACAGCTGTAGTGACTCATTTGAGACAATAGGTATATTATAATACAGCTGTAGTGACTCATTTTAGACAATAGGTCTACTCTAATACAGCTGCAGTGACTCATTTTAGACAATAGGTCTACTCAA
>NW_028162116.1:0-50000 GCF_964263955.1 Coregonus lavaretus
TCCCTGGTCCTCCCTGATATTGTCTCTGTGTCTCTGAGGTTTAGTGTTGTCCCTGGTCCTCCCTGATATTGTCTCTGTGTCTCTGAGGTTTAGTGTTGTCCCTGGTCCTCCCTGATATTGTCTCTGTGTCTCTGAGGTTTAGTGTTGTCCCTGGTCCTCCCTGATATTGTCTCTGTGTCTCTGAGGTTTAGTGTTGTCCCTGGTCCTCCCTTGATATTGTCTCTGTGTCTCTGAGGTTTAGTGTTGTCCCTGGTCCTCCCTGATATTGTCTCTGTGTCTCTGAGGTTTAGTGTTGTCCCTGGTCCTCCCTGATATTGTCTCTGTGTCTCTGAGGTTTAGTGTTGTCCCTGGTCCTCCCTGATATTGTCTCTGTGTCTCTGAGGTTTAGTGTTGTCCCTGGTCCTCCCTGATATTGTCTCTGTGTCTCTGAGGTTTAGTGTTGTCCCTGGTCCTCCTGATATTGTCTCTGTGTCTCTGAGGTTTAGTGTTGTCCCTGGTCCTCCCTGATATTGTCTCTGTGTCTCTGAGGTTTAGTGTTGTCCCTGGTCCTCCCTGATATTGTCTCTGTGTCTCTGAGGTTTAGTGTTGTCCCTGGTCCTCCCTGATATTGTCTCTGTGTCTCTGAGGTTTAGTGTTGTCCCTGGTCCTCCCTGATATTGTCTCTGTGTCTCTGAGGTTTAGTGTTGTCCCTGGTCCTCCCTGATATTGTCTCTGTGTCTCTGAGGTTTAGTGTTGTCCCTGGTCCTCCCTGATATTGTCTCTGTGTCTCTGAGGTTTAGTGTTGTCCCTGGTCCTCCCTGATATTGTCTCTGTGTCTCTGAGGTTTAGTGTTGTCCCTGGTCCTCCCTGATATTGTCTCTGTGTCTCTGAGGTTTAGTGTTGTCCCTGGTCCTCCCTGATATTGTCTCTGTGTCTCTGAGGTTTAGTGTTGTCCCTGGTCCTCCCTGATATTGTCTCTGTGTCTCTGAGGTTTAGTGTTGTCCCTGGTCCTCCCTGATATTGTCTCTGTGTCTCTGAGGTTTAGTGTTGTCCCTGGTCCTCCCTGATATTGTCTCTGTGTCTCTGAGGTTTAGTGTTGTCCCTGGTCCTCCCTGATATTGTCTCTGTGTCTCTGAGGTTTAGTGTTGTCCCTGGTCCTCCCTGATATTGTCTCTGTGTCTCTGAGGTTTAGTGTTGTCCCTGGTCCTCCCTGATATTGTCTCTGTGTCTCTGAGGTTTAGTGTTGTCCCTGGTCCTCCCTGATATTGTCTCTGTGTCTCTGAGGTTTAGTGTTGTCCCTGGTCCTCCCTGATATTGTCTGTGTGTCTCTGAGGTTTAGTGTTGTCCCTGGTCCTCCCTGATATTGTCTCGGTGTTTCTGAGGTTTAGTGTTGTCCCTGGTGCTCCCTGATATTGTCTGTGTGTCTCTGAGGTTTAGTGTTGTCCCTGGTCCTCCCTGATATTGTCTCTGTGTCTCTGAGGTTTAGTGTTGTCCCTGGTCCTCCCTTATATTGTCTCTGTCTCTGAGGTTTAGTGTTGTCCCTGGTCCTCCCTGATATTGTCTCTGTGTCTCTGAGGTTTAGTGTTGTCCCTGGTCCTCCCTGATATTGTCTCTGTGTCTCTGAGGTTTAGTGTTGTCCCTGGTCCTCCCTGATATTGTCTCTGTGTCTCTGAGGTTTAGTGTTGTCCCTGGTCCTCCCTGATATTGTCTCTGTGTCTCTGAGGTTTAGTGTTGTCCCTGGTCCTCCCTGATATTGTCTCTGTGTCTCTGAGGTTTAGTGTTGTCCCTGGTCCTCCCTGATATTGTCTCTGTGTCTCTGAGGTTTAGTGTTGTCCCTGGTCCTCCATGATATTGTCTGTGTGTCTCTGAGGTTTAGTGTTGTCCCTGGTCCTCCCTGATATTGTCTCTGTGTTTCTGAGGTTTAGTGTTGTCCCTGGTGCTCCCTGATATTGTCTGTGTGTCTCTGAGGTTTAGTGTTGTCCCTGGTCCTCCCTGATATTGTCTCTGTGTCTCTGAGGTTTAGTGTTGTCCCTGGTCCTCCCTTATATTGTCTCTGTCTCTGAGGTTTAGTGTTGTCCCTGGTCCTCCCTGATATTGTCTCTGTGTCTCTGAGTTTTAGTGTTGTCCCTGGTCCTCCCTGATATTGTCTCTGTGTCTCTGAGGTTTAGTGTTGTCCCTGGTCCTCCCTGATATTGTCTCTGTGTCTCTGAGGTTTAGTGTTGTCCCTGGTCCTCCCTGATATTGTCTCTGTGTCTCTGAGGTTTAGTGTTGTCCCTGGTCCTCCCTGATATTGTCTCTGTGTCTCTGAGGTTTAGGACTGTCCCTGGTCCTCCCTGATATTGTCTCTGTGTCTCTGAGGTTTAGTGTTGTCCCTGGTCCTCCTTGATATTGTCTCTGTGTATCTGAGGTTTAGTGTTGTCCCTGGTCCTCCCTGATATTGTCTGTGTGTCTCTGAGGTTTAGTGTTGTCCCTGGTCCTCCCTGATATTGTCTCTGTGTCTCTGAGGTTTAGTGTTGTCCCTAGTGCTCCCTGATATTGTCTCTGTGTCTCTGAGGTTTAGTGTTGTCCCTGGTCCTCCCTGATATTGTCTCTGTGTCTCTGAGGTTTAGTGTTGTCCCTGGTCCTCCCTGATATTGTCTCTGTGTCTCTGAGGTTTAGTGTTGTCCCTGGTGCTCCCTGATATTGTCTCTGTGTCTCTGAGGTTTAGTGTTGTCCCTGGTCCTCCCTGATATTGTCTCTGTGTCTCTGAGGTTTAGTGTTGTCCCTGGTCCTCCCTGATATTGTCTCTGTGTCTCTAAGGTTTAGTGTTGTCCCTGGTCCTCCCTGATATTGTCTCTGTGTCTCTGAGGTTTAGTGTTGTCCCTGGTCCTCCCTGATATTGTCTCTGTGTCTCTGAGGTTTAGGACTGTCCCTGGTCCTCCCTGATATTGTCTCTGTGTCTCTGAGGTTTAGTGTTGTCCCTGGTCCTCCCTGATATTGTCTCTGTCTCTGAGGTTTAGTGTTGTCCCTGGTCCTCCCTGATATTGTCTCTGTGTCTCTGAGGTTTAGTGTTGTCCCTGGTCCTCCCTGATATTGTCTCTGTGTCTTTGAGGTTTAGTGTTGTCCCTGGTCCTCCCTGATATTGTCTCTGTGTCTCTGAGGTTTAGTGTTGTCCCTGGTCCTCCTTCATATTGTCTCTGTGTCTCTGAGGTTTAGTGTTGTCCCTGGTCCTCCCTGATATTGTCTCTGTGTCTCTAAGGTTTAGTGTTGTCCCTGGTCCTCCCTGATATTGTCTCTGTGTCTCTGAGGTTTAGTGTTGTCCCTGGTCCTCCCTGATATTGTCTCTGTGTCTCTGAGGTTTAGTGTTGTCCCTGGTCCTCCTTGATATTGTCTCTGTGTATCTGAGGTTTAGTGTTGTCCCTGGTCCTCCCTGATATTGTCTGTGTGTCTCTGAGGTTTAGTGTTGTCCCTGGTCCTCCCTGATATTGTCTCTGTGTCTCTGAGGTTTAGTGTTGTCCCTGGTCCTCCCTGATATTGTCTCTGTGTCTCTGAGGTTTAGTGTTGTCCCTGGTCCTCCCTGATATTGTCTCTGTGTCTCTGAGGTTTAGTGTTGTCCCTGGTCCTCCCTGATATTGTCTCTGTGTCTCTGAGGTTTAGTGTTGTCCCTGGTCCTCCCTGATATTGTCTCTGTGTCTCTGAGGTTTAGTGTTGTCCCTGGTGCTCCCTGATATTGTCTCTGTGTCTCTGAGGTTTAGTGTTGTCCCTGGTCCTCCCTGATATTGTCTCTGTGTCTCTGAGGTTTAGTGTTGTCCCTGGTGCTCCCTGATATTGTCTCTGTGTCTCTGAGGTTTAGTGTTGTCCCTGGTCCTCCCTGATATTGTCTCTGTGTCTCTGAGGTTTAGTGTTGTCCCTGGTCCTCCCTGATATTGTCTCTGTGTCTCTAAGGTTTAGTGTTGTCCCTGGTCCTCCCTGATATTGTCTCTGTGTCTCTGAGGTTTAGTGTTGTCCCTGGTCCTCCCTGATATTGTCTCTGTGTCTCTGAGGTTTAGGACTGTCCCTGGTCCTCCCTGATATTGTCTCTGTGTCTCTGAGGTTTAGTGTTGTCCCTGGTCCTCCCTGATATTGTCTCTGTCTCTGAGGTTTAGTGTTGTCCCTGGTCCTCCCTGATATTGTCTCTGTGTCTCTGAGGTTTAGTGTTGTCCCTGGTCCTCCCTGATATTGTCTCTGTGTCTCTGAGGTTTAGTGTTGTCCCTGGTCCTCCCTGATATTGTCTCTGTGTATCTGAGGTTTAGTGTTGTCCCTGGTCCTCCCTGATATTGTCTGTGTGTCTCTGAGGTTTAGTGTTGTCCCTGGTCCTCCCTGATATTGTCTCTGTGTCTCTGAGGTTTAGTGTTGTCCCTGGTCCTCCCTGATATTGTCTCTGTGTCTCTGAGGTTTAGTGTTGTCCCTGGTCCTCCCTGATATTGTCTTTGTGTCTCTGAGGTTTAGTGTTGTCCCTGGTGCTCCCTGATATTGTCTCTGTGTCTCTGAGGTTTAGTGTTGTCCCTGGTCCTCCCTGATATTGTCTCTGTGTCTCTGAGGTTTAGTGTTGTCCCTGGTCCTCCCTGATATTGTCTCTGTGTCTCTGAGGTTTAGTGTCCCTGGTCCTCCCTGATATTGTCTCTGTGTCTCTGAGGTTTAGTGTTGTCCCTGGTCCTCCCTGATATTGTCTCTGTGTCTCTGAGGTTTAGTGTTGTCCCTGGTCCTCCCTGATATTGTCTCTGTGTCTCTGAGATTTAGTGTTGTCACTGGTCTTCCCTGATATTGTCTCTGTGTCTCTGAGGTTTAGTGTTGTCCCTGGTCCTCCCTGATATTGTCTCTGTGTCTCTGAGGTTTAGTGTTGTCCCTGGTGCTCCCTGATATTGTCTCTGTGTCTCTGAGGTTTAGTGTTGTCCCTGGTCCTCCCTGATATTGTCTCTGTGTCTCTGAGGTTTAGGACTGTCCCTGGTCCTCCCTGATATTGTCTCTGTGTCTCTGAGGTTTAGTGTTGTCCCTGGTCCTCCCTGATATTGTCTCTGTCTCTGAGGTTTAGTGTTGTCCCTGGTCCTCCCTGATATTGTCTCTGTGTCTCTGAGGTTTAGTGTTGTCCCTGGTCCTCCCTGATATTGTCTCTGTGTCTCTGAGGTTTAGTGTTGTCCCTGGTCCTCCCTGATATTGTCTCTGTGTATCTGAGGTTTAGTGTTGTCCCTGGTCCTCCCTGATATTGTCTGTGTGTCTCTGAGGTTTAGTGTTGTCCCTGGTCCTCCCTGATATTGTCTCTGTGTCTCTGAGGTTTAGTGTTGTCCCTGGTCCTCCCTGATATTGTCTCTGTGTCTCTGAGGTTTAGTGTTGTCCCTGGTCCTCCCTGATATTGTCTTTGTGTCTCTGAGGTTTAGTGTTGTCCCTGGTGCTCCCTGATATTGTCTCTGTGTCTCTGAGGTTTAGTGTTGTCCCTGGTCCTCCCTGATATTGTCTCTGTGTCTCTGAGGTTTAGTGTTGTCCCTGGTCCTCCCTGATATTGTCTCTGTGTCTCTGAGGTTTAGTGTCCCTGGTCCTCCCTGATATTGTCTCTGTGTCTCTGAGGTTTAGTGTTGTCCCTGGTCCTCCCTGATATTGTCTCTGTGTCTCTGAGGTTTAGTGTTGTCCCTGGTCCTCCCTGATATTGTCTCTGTGTCTCTGAGATTTAGTGTTGTCACTGGTCTTCCCTGATATTGTCTCTGTGTCTCTGAGGTTTAGTGTTGTCCCTGGTCCTCCCTGATATTGTCTCTGTGTCTCTGAGGTTTAGTGTTGTCCCTGGTGCTCCCTGATATTGTCTCTGTGTCTCTGAGGTTTAGTGTTGTCCCTGGTCCTCCCTGATATTGTCTCTGTGTCTCTGAGGTTTAGTGTTGTCCCTGGTCCTCCCTGATATTGTCTCTGTGTCTCTGAGGTTTAGTGTCCCTGGTCCTCCCTGATATTGTCTCTGTGTCTCTGAGGTTTAGTGTCCCTGGTCCTCCCTGATATTGTCTCTGTGTCTCTGAGGTTTAGTGTTGTCCCTGGTCCTCCCTGATATTGTCTCTGTGTCTCTGAGGTTTAGTATTGTCCCTGGTCCTCCCTGATATTGTCTCTTTGTCTCTGAGGTTTAGTGTTGTCCCTGGTCCTCCCTGATATTGTCTCTGTGTCTCTGAGGTTTAGTGTTGTCCCTGGTCCTCCCTGATATTGTCTCTGTGTCTCTGAGGTTTAGTCTTGTCCCTGGTCCTCCCTGATATTGTCTCTGTGTCTCTGAGGTTTAGTGTTGTCCCTGGTCCTCCCTGATATTGTCTCTGTGTCTCTGAGGTTTAGTGTTGTCCCTGGTCCTCCCTGATATTGTCTCTGTGTCTCTGAGGTTTAGTGTTGTCCCTGGTCCTCCCTGATATTGTCTCTGTGTCTCTGAGGTTTAGTGTTGTCCCTGGTCCTCCCTGATATTGTCTCTGTTTCTCTGAGGTTTAGTGTATAGCCTGGGGGGGGTCGGTGCAAGATGTGCTGCTTCCATGTCAAGTTTTGTTCCTGCTGATATATCTGTTGGCCTGCCCAGGCAGGATGGCTCAGGTTCCCCTGTAAATACACACAGGCTGAGAGAGGGAGGATGGAGGGAGGGAGGAACTCAGGTCACTATCGTAGCCCTCACTACCCTGTAGGGGGGAGCAAGGATGAGGGAAAAGGATTTACTCTCTCTTCTTGTCCCCCTATAAATATTCACCAGCATAGCCCTCGCTACCCTGTAGTAGGAGGGAGGAAGGATGAGGAGGAGGAGAGGATGAGGAGGAAGGGAGGAGGAGGAGGAGGAGGAGGAGGAGGAGGAGGGGAGGATGAGGAGGAGGGGAAGAGGAGGAGGAGGTTTCTTCATGGGAGTTGTGTGTGTTATCACGTTCTAAGTAAATGTTTGAACTATTTCCTGTCTCTCCAATCTCATCGTTATTGAATTGTTATACAGACGTGGTCATGAAAAATGGCAGGTACAGTTAGAAACATTGGACAGTTTGATGAAAGTATTGAGCAGTGGAGCTGTGGTGAGTGTGATAGAAGGAGTCAGGAGCAGGAGGGTACATCACTGAATACAGAGTTTATTCCTTTCCGTCACAGTTGCGCTGGATAGCGACACACAAACACAGGCACAGGGGAAACTCTCTACCCTAGCAATCACAGTACGGAAATACTTCAAACGATATACAAGCATAGGGGAAAATAAATCTACCCCCGGCAATACAATAAGAGAGTAGCTCAACCGAGCTACTCTACTCTCACATGGAACAATCACCCACACAGACAAGGGAGCAGAGGGAACACTTATACACAGACTAACGAGGGGATGAGAACCAGGTGTGTGTGATTAACAAGACAAGACAAGTGGAGTGATGATAATGGGAGCGGCAGTAGTTAGTAAGCCGGTGACGACGAACGCCGAAGCCTGCCCGAACAAGGAGGGGAGGCAGTCTCGGTGGAAGTCGTGACAGTAACTTACCCGCTGGGAGCTGCCTTACTCTGGGCACGCACCGAGCAGGAGGAGACATACACCCTCACGTCCTTAGCCAAGGTAGGCCACCAGTATTTTCCGGTCAGGCAGCGCACTGTACGACTGATACCTGGGTGACCAGAGGATGGTGACGTGTGTGCCCAGTAGATCAGACGATCACGGATAAGAGCAGGCACGTACTGCAGCCCAGCTGGACACTGAGGTGGAGATGGATCTGTGCGTAATGCCTGCTCTATATCAGCGTCCATCACCCATACTACCGGCGCCACAATGCAGGAGGCCGGGAGTATGGGGGTGTTGTCTCTGGGCCTCTCCTCTGTGTCATACAGCCGGAGCAGTGCGTCTGCCTTCACGTTCTTCGTACCTGGAATGTATGATAGAGTGAAATCAAACCGGGTGAAGAATAGGGCCCACCTGTCCTGGCGAGGATTCAGCCTCCTGCTGCCCGGATGTACTCCAGATTACGGTGGTCCGTCCAGACAAGGAAAGGGTGTTTCGCCCCTTCGAGCAAATGCCTCCACACGGTCAAAGCTCGGACAACAGCCAACAGCTCCCGATCACCAACGCCGTAGTTCTGCTCCGCCGGGCTGAGCTTCTTAGAGAAGAAGGAACAGGGGCGGAGTTTGGTTGGCATGCCCGAGCGTTGAGACAGGACAGCGCCCATCCCTACCTCGGACGTATCCACCTCCACTACGAATGGTAGTGATGGATCCGGGTGGGCCAGTACCGGGGCCGAGGTGAACAGTTCCCTCAGGTTACTGAAGGCCCTGTCAGCCTCAGCAGACCAGTGGAGCAGGGACGGCCCACCCTTCAACAGAGATGTAATGGGAGCTGTGACCTTGCCAAAGCCCCGGATAAACCTCCGATAGTAGTTGGCGAAGCCAAGGAAGCGCTGCACCTCCTTTACCGTGGTTGGAGTCGGCCAATTACGCACGGCTGAAATGCGGTCACTCTTCATCTCCACACCTGAGGTGGTAATGCCATATCCGAGGAAGGAGACGGACTGCTGGAAAAACATAAACTTTTCTGCCTTGGCATAAAGGTCATTTTCCAACAGTCGGACCAGTACTTTGCGAACCAGGGATACATGCTCGGCGCACGTAGCGGAATACACCGGGATGTCATCGATGTAGACCACAACACCGCGACCAAGCATGTCCCGAAACACCTTGTTCACAAAGGACTGGAAGACGGATGATGCATTCATCAAACCGTAGAGCATCACTAGGTATTCATAATGCCCCGAGGTTGTGCTGAATGCTGTCTTCCACTCATCCCCCTCCTGAACACGCACCAGGTTGTAGGCCCTCCTGAGATCTAATTTGGTGAAGAAGCGCGCCCCATGCATTGACTTAATCACTGATGGAATGAGGGGGAGAGGATAACTAAATATTATCGTCTCCTTGTTCAGTGATCGATAATCAATGCACGGGCGCAGACTGTCGTCTTTCTTCTTCACAAAGAAGAAACTCGAGGAGGCGGGTGAAGTGGAGGGACGTATATACCCCTGGCCCAGGGACTCGGAGACGTATGTTTCCATCGCCTCCGTTTCAGCCTGCGACAGGGGATACACATGACTCCTGGGAGGCACAGCGTCTATCCGAAGGTTTATCGCGCAATCCCCCGCCCGATGAGGTGGTAATTTAGTCGCCTGCGTCTTTGAAAACGCGAGCGCCAGATCATGGTATTCGGGGGGGAATGCGCACGGTGGAGGTAGTGTCTGGACTTTCCACCATGGTTGCACCAACGGAAACACATAGACACCTACCCTGACACTCTCGCGACCACCCCGTGAGAGCCCTCTGCGGCCATGAGAAAGTGGGGTTGTGAAGGGCTAGCCACGGGATACCTAATACTACAGGGTGAGCAGGAGACTCAATAATCGAAAAAGTGATCTGCTCCCAATGAGTCTCCTGGGTGATCATGGTGACTGGTACATTAACCTCCTTTGCCAACCCGGACCCTAATGGTCGACTATCACGTGCTCTAATGGGGAGTGGAATGGATAGGGGACCAATGAAATGCCTTGACGGTGTGAGAATGCCCTGTCCATAAAGTTCCCAGCTGCGCCGGACATCCTCCCGCAGATGGCACCGGAAATGGTCAATCAGGGCCCGCTCGTTCCACCCGGACCCCGCTGCCAGAGTTCGAAACTCCAACGCGAAGTCCTGCGCGGTCCTCGTCCCCTGCCTCAGGTGGACCAGCCGCTCACCCGCCTCTCGACCCTCGGGTGGGTGATCGAAGACCACCCGAAATAGGCAAGTGAACTCCCTGTAGTTCTCCAACGCGGCTCCTCCTTCGTTCCACACCGCGTTGGCCCATTCCAGGGCGTTCCCCGTGAGGCAGGAAACGAGGACGGACACCTTCTCTCGTTCCGATGGGGCCGGTCGGATGGTGGAGAAGTGGAGCTCCAGTTGAAGGATAAATCAATCAATCAATCAATTTTTATTTTATATAGCCCTTCTTACATCAGCTAATATCTCGAAGTGCTGTACAGAAACCCAGCCTAAAACCCCAAACAGCTAGTAATGCAGGTGTAGAAGCACGGTGGCTAGGAAAAACTCCCTAGAAAGGCAAAACCTAGGAAGAAACCTAGAGAGGAACCAGGCTATGAGGGGTGGCCAGTCCTCTTCTGGCTGTGCCGGGTGGAGATTATAACAGAACCATGCCAAGATGTTCAAAAATGTTCATAAGTGACAAGCATGGTCAAATAATAATCAGGAATAAATCTCAGTTGGCTTTTCATAGCCGATCATTAAGAGTTGAAAACAGCAGGTCTGGGACAGGTAGGGGTTCCATAACCGCAGGCAGAACAGTTGAAACTGGAATAGCAGCAAGGCCAGGCGGACTGGGGACAGCAAGGAGTCACCACGGCCGGTAGTCCCGACGTATGGTCCTAGGGCTCAGGTCTCTCAGTTGGCTTTTCATAGCCGATCATTAAGAGTTGAAAACAGCAGGTCTGGGACAGGTAGGGGTTTCGTAGCCGCAGGCAGAACAGTTGAAACTGGAATAGCAGCAAGGCCAGGCGGACTGGGGACAGCAAGGTGTCATCATGCCCGGTAGTCCTGACGTATGGTCCTAGGGCTCAGGTTCTCAGAGAGAAAGAGAGAACGAGAGAATTAGAGAGAGCATACTTAAATTCACACAGGACACTGGATAAGACAGGAGAAGTACTCCAGGTATAACCAACTAACCCCAGCCCCCCGACACATAAACTACTGCAGCATAAATACTGGAGGCTGAGACAGGAGCGGTCCGGAGACACTGTGGCCCCATCCGAAGAAACCCCCGGACAGGGCCAAACAGGAAGGATATAACCCCACCCACTCCGCCAAAGCACAGCCCCCGCACCACTAGAGGGATATCCCCAACCACCAACTTACAATCCTGAGACAAGGCCGAGTATAGCCCACAGAGGTCTCCACCACAGCACAAACCAAGGGGGGGGCGCCAACCCAGACAGGAAGATCACGTCAGTAACTCAACCCACTCAAGTGACGCACCCCTCCCAGGGACGGCATGAAAGAGCACCAGCAAGCCAGTGACTCAGCCCCTGCAACAGGGTTAGAGGCAGAGAACCCCAGTGGAGAGGGGAACCGGCCTGGCAGAGACAGCAAGGGCTGTTCGTTGCTCCAGCCTTTCCGTTCACCTTCACACTCCTGGGCCAGACTACACTCAATCATATGACCTACTGAAGAGATAAGTCTTCAGTAAAGACTTAAAGGTTGAGACCGAGTCTGCGTCTCTCACATGGGTAGGCAGACTGTTCCATAAAAATGGAGATCTATAGGAGAAAGCCCTGCCTCCCGCTGTTTGCTTAGAAATTCTAGGGACAATTAGGAGGCCTGCGTCTTGTGACCGTAGCGTACGTATTGGTATGTACGGCAGGACCAACTCGGAAAGATAGGTAGGAGCAAGCCCATGTAACGCTTTATAGGTTAACAGTAAAACCTTGAAATCAGCCCTTGCCTTAACAGGAAGCCAGTGTAGGGAAGCTAGCACTGGAGTAATATGATCAAATTTCTTGGTTCTAGTCAGGATTCTAGCAGCCGTATTTAGCACTAACTGAAGTTTATTTAGTGCTTTATCCGGGTAGCCGGAAAATAGAGCATTGCAGTAGTCTAACCTAGAAGTAACAAATGCATGGATTAATTTTTCTGCATCATTTTTGGACAGAAAATTTCTGATTTTTGCAATGTTACGTAGATGGAAAAAAGCTGTCCTTGAAACAGTCTTGATATGTTCGTCAAAAGAGAGATCAGGGTCAAGAGTAACGCCTAGGTCCTTCACAGTTTTATTTGAGACGACTTTACAACCATCAAGATTAATTGTCAGATTTAACAGAAGATCTCTTTGTTTCTTGGGACCTAGAACAAGCATCTCTGTTTTGTCCGAGTTTAAAAGTAAAACGTTTTCAGCCATCCACTTCCTTATGTCTGAAACACAGGCTTCTAGCGAGGGCAATTTTGGGGCTTCACCATGCTTCATTGAAATGTACAGCTGTGTGTCATCCGCATAGCAGTGAAAGTTAACATTATGTTTTCGAATAACATCCCCAAGAGGTAAAATATATAGTGAAAACAATAGTGGTCCTAAAACGGAACCTTGAGGAACACCGAAATGTACAGTTGATTTGTCGGAGGACAGACCATTCACAGAGACAAACTGATATCTTTCCGACAGGTAGGATCTAAACCAGGCCAGAACTTGTCCGTGTAGACCAATTTGGGTTTCCAGTCTCTCCAAAAGAATGTGGTGATCGATGGTGTCAAAGGCAGCACTAAGGTCTAGTAGCACGAGGACAGATGCAGAGCCTCGGTCTGACGCCATTAAAAGGTCATTTACCACCTTCACAAGTGCAGTCTCAGTGCTATGATGGGGTCTAAAACCAGACTGAAGCATTTCGTATACATTGTTTGTCTTCAGAAAGGCAGTGAGTTGCTGCGCAACAGCTTTTTCTAAAATTTGGAATGGAAGATGGAAGATTCGATATAGGCCGATAGTTTTTTATATTTTCCGGGTCAAGGTTTGGCTTTTTCAAGAGAGGCTTTATCACTGCCACTTTTAGTGAGTTTGGTACACATCCGGTGGATAGAGAGCTGTTTATTATGTTCAACATAGGAGGGCCAAGCACAGGAAGCAGCTCCTTCAGCAGTTTAGTAGGAATAGGATCCAGTATGCAGCTTGAAGGTTTAGAGGCCATGATTATTTTCATCATTGTGTCAAGAGATATAGTACTAAAACACTTAAGTGTCTCTCCCGATCCCAGGCCCTCGCAGAGCTGTGCAGATCCAGGACAGCTAAGCCCTGGAGGAATACGCAGATTCAAAGAGGAGTCCGTAATTTGCTTTCTAATGGTCATGATCTTTTCCTCAAAGAAGTTCATGAATTTATCACTGCTGAAGTGAAAGCCATCCTCTCTTGGGGAATGCTGCTTTTTAGTTAGCTTTGCAACAGTATCAAAAAGAAATTTTGGATTGTTCTTATTTTCCTCGATTAAGTTGGAAAAGTAGGATGATCGAGCAGCAGTGAGGGCTCTTCGGTACTGCACGGTACTGTCTTTCCAAGCTAGTCGGAAGACTTCCAGTTTGGTGTGGCGCCATTTCCATTCCAATTTCCTGGAAGCTTGCTTCAAAGCTCGGGTATTTTCTGTATACCAGGGAGCTAGTTTCTTATGACAAATGTTTTTCGTTTTTAGGGGTGCAACTGCATCTAGGGTATTGCGCAAGGTTAAATTGAGTTCCTCAGTTAAGTGGTTAACTGATTTTTGTCCTCTGACGTCCTTGGGTAGGCAGAAGGAGTCTGGAAGGGCATCAATGAATTTTTGTGTTGTCTGAGAATTTATAGCACGACTTTTGATGCTCCTTGGTTGGGGTCTGAGCAGATTATTTGTTGCGATTGCAAACGTAATAAAATGGTGGTCCGATAGTCCAGGATTTTGTGGAAAAACATTAAGATCTACAACATTTATTCCATGGGACAAAACTAGGTCCAGAGTATGACTGTGGCAGTGAGTAGGTCCAGAGACATGTTGGACAAAACCCACTGAGTCGATAATGGCTCCGAAAGACTTTTGGAGTGGGTCTGTGGACTTCTCCATGTGAATATTAAAATCACCAAAAATTAGAATATGATCTGCTATGACTACAAGGTCTGATAGGAATTCAGGAAACTCAGAGAGGAACGCTGTATATGGCCCAGGAGGCCTGTAAACAGTAGCTATAAAAAGTGATTGAGTAGGCTGCATAGATTTCATGACTAGAAGCTCAAAAGATGAAAACGCCATTTTTTTTTTTTGTAAATTGAAATTTGCTATCGTAAATGTTAGCAACACCTCCGCCTTTGCGGGATGCACGGGGAATATGGTCACTAGTGTAACCAGGAGGTGAGGCCTCATTTAACACAGCAAATTCATCAGGCTTAAGCCATGTTTCAGTCAGGCCAATCACATCAAGATTATGATCAGTGATTAGTTCATTGACTATGACTGCCTTTGAAGTGAGGGATCTAACATTAAGTAACCCTATTTTGAGATGTGAGGTATCACGATCTCTTTCAATAATGGCAGGAATGGAGGAGGTCTTTATCCTAATAAGATTGCTAGGGTGAACACCGCCATGTTTAGTTTTGCCCAACCTAGATCGAGGCACAGACACAGTCTCAATGGGTATGGCTGAGCTGACTACACTGACTGTGCTATTGGCAGACTCCACTAAGCTGGCAGGTTGGCTAACAGCCTGCTGCCTGGCCTGCACCCTATTTCACTGTGGGGCTAGAGGAGTTAGAGCCCTATCTATGTTGGTAGATAAGAGGAGAGCACCCCTCCAGCTAGGATGGAGTCCGTCACTCCTCAGCAGGTCAGGCTTGGTCCTGTTTGTGGGTGAGTCCCAGAAAGAGGGCCAATTATCCACAAATGTTATCTTTTGGGAGGGGCAGAAAACAGTTTTCAACCAGCGATTAAGTGCTGAGACTCTGCTGTAGAGCTCGTCACTTCCTCTAACTGGGAGGGGGCCAGAGACAATTACTCGATGCCGACACATCTTTCTAGCTGATTTACACGCTGAAGCTATGTTGCACTTGGTGACCTCTGACTGTTTCATCCTAACATCGTTGGTGCCGACGTGGATAACAATATCTCTATACTCTCTACACTCGCCAGTTTTAGCTTTAGCCAGCACCATCTTTAGATTAGCCTTAACGTCGGTAGCCCTGCCCCCTGGTAAACAGTGTATGATCGCTGGGTGATTCGTTTTAAGTCTAATACTGCGGGTAATGGAGTCGCCAATGACTAGGGTTTTCAATTTGTCAGAGCTAATGGTGGGAGCCTTCGGAGTCTCAGACCCCGTAACGGGAGGAGTAGAGACTAGAGAAGACTCAGACTCAGACTCCGACTCGCTACATAATGGGGAAAACCGGTTGAAGGTTTCTGTCGGCTGAATGAGCGACACCGGTTGAGCATTCCAACAGTATTTCCCTCCAGAAGCCATGAGAAAGTTGTCCGGCTGCGGGGACTGTGCGGGGGGATTTATACTAACGTTACTGTCTGTACTTACTGGTGGCACAGACGCTGTTTCTTCCTTTCCTACACTGATATTACCCTTGCCTAACGATTGCGTCTGAAGCTGGGCTTGTAGCACAGCTATTCTCGCCGTAAGGCGAGAATTCTCCTGTATATTATGAGTACAGCGACTGCAATTAGAAGACATCATGTTAATGTTACTACTTAGCTTCGGCTGTTGAAGATGTTGATGAACCATGTCCAGATAAAGCGTCCGGAGTGAAAAAGTTGAATAAGGGAAAAAAGTTGCGATGGAAAAAAGGAAAATAACGTAAAGTTGGCAGCTAAAACGCACAGGAAAATGACTCTTCTGTCTCGGGATAAACGTCCGGGGTGAAAAAGTTTAACGAAAAAAGATGAGTGAGGACAAAACTAAAAAGTTGGTAAATTTGTTGAACACAGAGATTGATTAAACGTTTATTAAAAGTAAAACGTGAATAGTTTGGCAGGTAGCCAAGTAGCAACAAACAGCACAGCAGTACGGAGACAATGCGGAAGCCGCCGTCCCATCGAAGTCCTGTGGTCGGGATATCTGGAACCCTCCGGGTGTTGGGGTGTAGGTGGCTGGATCCGATTAACCAACTGGTCTCGACAGATCAGGTCCTCTCCGAGCTACTTTACTCTCACAAGGAACACATATACACAGACTAATGAGGGGATGAGAACCAGGTGTGTGTGATTAACAAGACAAGACAAGTGGAGTGATGATAATGGGAGCGGCAGTGGTTAGTAAGCCGGTGACGACTAACGCCGAAGCCTGCCCGAACAAGGAGGGGAGGCAGCCTCGGTGGAAGTCGTGACAGGAGCTCGCATATAAAACGGTGTGAATATATTGTTCTTGCAAATGACATTGATTAGGACAAAATAGTGCGCACATTTCTTTGTGTAATTGGGCCAAAGACAATTAATTGACTATGCAGTCTACTACCGCCAGGCAGGCCAGGTAATAAGACATATTGGGATATTGTGGAAATACTGAAAGGACTCTTTACACCAAACCCACTAGTTATTGCTGAAAAGTTTACTGTAGGTTCCACAGAAGAAGTCGGGAATAGGGAGAATCACTGAAAATGCTTGCTGCTGCATTCAATAAACTATCAGAGTACGGTGACTTTAATGATGTTATAAACGACACCATGAGAGACAGATTAGTACGTGGTTCTACGGAGTGAAGCTACATAAAAGAGACTTTTGACTGAAAGTAATCTGACCTTGGCAAGGGGCCATTGAAGTCAGTGTTTCCATGGAACTAGCTGCTAAAGAGGCTCAGCAGTTGGATTCATCAGGAAAAGTGCACAGAATTGCAACTGAAAATCAGAGACAGTGAAATCAAGGCACATGCTTCCGGGACATCAGACGTCTACATGCTGGTGTAAGGACATGGATTTCCCAACCTGTGGTAAAAAGGGACACATCGAACGAGCCTGCAGAAACAGAAAGAGCTCAGAGAAATCGTCAAAGACTGAAAACAAGGAAGAGACATTTCAACGAAGGAAAAAGAGATGTTCAAACTGTTTAGCAGGAGAACACTGAGGTGAGTGACTCATCAGACCAGGAAGTCACACTGTTTAGCAGGAGAACACTGAGGTGAGTGACTCAACAACCAGGAAGTCACACTGTTTAGCAGGAGAACACTGAGGTGAGTGACTCATCAGACCAGGAAGTCACACTGTTTAGCAGGAGAACACTGAGGTGAGTGACTCATCAGACCAGGAAGTCACACTGTTTAGCAGGAGAACACTGAGGTGAGTGACTCAACAGACCAGGAAGTCACACTGTTTAGCAGGAGAACACTGAGGTGAGTGACTCATCAGACCAGGAAGTCACACTGTTTAGCAGGAGAACACTGAGGTGAGTGACTCATCAGACCAGGAAGTCACACTGTTTAGCAGGAGAACACTGAGGTGAGTGACTCAACAGACCAGGAAGTCACACTGTTTAGCAGGAGAACACTGAGGTGAGTGACTCATCAGACCAGGAAGTCACACTGTTTAGCAGGAGAACACTGAGGTGAGTGACTCATCAGACCAGGAAGTCACACTGTTTAGCAGGAGAACACTGAGGTGAGTGACTCAACAGACCAGGAAGTCATACGGTTTAGCAGGAGAACACTGAGGTGAGTGACTCAACAGACCAGGAAGTCACACTGTTTAGCAGGAGAACACTGAGGTGAGTGACTCAACAGACCAGGAAGTCACACTGTTTAGCAGGAGAACACTGAGGTGAGTGACTCATCAGACCAGGAAGTCACACTGTTTAGCAGGAGAACACTGAGGTGAGTGACTCAACAGACCAGGAAGTCACACTGTTTAGCAGGAGAACACTGAGGTGAGTGACTCATCAGACCAGGAAGTCATACGGTTTAGCAGGAGAACACTGAGGTGAGTGACTCATACAGACCAGGAAGTCACACTGTTTAGCAGGAGAACACTGAGGTGAGTGACTCATCAGACCAGGAAGTCACACTGTTTAGCAGGAGAACACTGAGGTGAGTGACTCAACAGACCAGGAAGTCACACTGTTTAGCAGGAGAACACTGAGGTGAGTGACTCATCAGACCAGGAAGTCACACTGTTTAGCAGGAGAACACTGAGGTGAGTGACTCATCAGACCAGGAAGTCACACTGTTTAGCAGGAGAACACTGAGGTGAGTGACTCAACAGACCAGGAAGTCACACTGTTTAGCAGGAGAACACTGAGGTGAGTGACTCATCAGACCAGGAAGTCATACGGTTTAGCAGGAGAACACTGAGGTGAGTGACTCAACAGACCAGGAAGTCACACTGTTTAGCAGGAGAACACTGAGGTGAGTGACTCATCAGACCAGGAAGTCACACTGTTTAGCAGGAGAACACTGAGGTGAGTGACTCAACAGACCAGGAAGTCACACTGTTTAGCAGGAGAACACTGAGGTGAGTGACTCATCAGACCAGGAAGTCACACTGTTTAGCAGGAGAACACTGAGGTGAGTGACTCATCAGACCAGGAAGTCACACTGTTTAGCAGGAGAACACTGAGGTGAGTGACTCAACAACCAGGAAGTCACACTGTTTAGCAGGAGAACACTGAGGTGAGTGACTCATCAGATCAGGAAGTCACACTGTTTAGCAGGAGAACACTGAGGTGAGTGACTCATCAGATCAGGAAGTCACACTGTTTAGCAGGAGAACACTGAGGTGAGTGACTCATCAGACCAGGAAGTCACACTGTTTAGCAGGAGAACACTGAGGTGAGTGACTCAACAGACCAGGAAGTCACACTGTTGAGGAGGAGAACACTGAGGTGAGTGACTCAACAGACCAGGAAGTCACACTGTTTAGCAGGAGAACACTGAGGTGAGTGACTCAACAGACCAGGAAGTCACACTGTTTAGCAGGAGAACACTGAGGTGAGTGACTCAACAGATCAGGAAGTCACACTGTTTAGCAGGAGAACACTGAGGTGAGTGACTCATCAGATCAGGAAGTCACACTGTTTAGCAGGAGAACACTGAGGTGAGTGACTCATCAGATCAGGAAGTCACACTGTTTAGCAGGAGAACACTGAGGTGAGTGACTCATCAGACCAGGAAGTCACACTGTTTAGCAGGAGAACACTGAGGTGAGTGACTCAACAGACCAGGAAGTCACACTGTTTAGCAGGAGAACACTGATGTGAGTGACTCATCAGACCAGGAAGTCACACTGTTTAGCAGGAGAACACTGAGGTGAGTGACTCAACAGACCAGGAAGTCACACTGTTGAGGAGGAGAACACTGAGGTGAGTGACTCAACAGACCAGGAAGTCACACTGTTTAGCAGGAGAACACTGAGGTGAGTGACTCAACAGACCAGGAAGTCACACTGTTTAGCAGGAGAACACTGAGGTGAGTGACTCAACAGATCAGGAAGTCACACTGTTTAGCAGGAGAACACTGAGGTGAGTGACTCATCAGATCAGGAAGTCACACTGTTTAGCAGGAGAACACTGAGGTGAGTGACTCATCAGACCAGGAAGTCACACTGTTTAGCAGGAGAACACTGAGGTGAGTGACTCAACAGACCAGGAAGTCACACTGTTGAGGAGGAGAACACTGAGGTGAGTGACTCAACAGACCAGGAAGTCACACTGTTTAGCAGGAGAACACTGAGGTGAGTGACTCAACAGACCAGGAAGTCACACTGTTTAGCAGGAGAACACTGAGGTGAGTGACTCATCAGACCAGGAAGTCACACTGTTTAGCAGGAGAACACTGAGGTGAGTGACTCATCAGACCAGGAAGTCACACTGTTTAGCAGGAGAACACTGAGGTGAGTGACTCAACAGACCAGGAAGTCACACTGTTGAGGAGGAGAACACTGAGGTGAGTGACTCAACAGACCAGGAAGTCAAACTGTTGAGCAGGAGAACACTGAGGTGAGTGACTCAGCAGACCAGGAAGTCAAACTGTTGAGCAGGAGAACACTGAGGTGAGTGACTCATCAGACCAGGAAGTCAAACTGTTGAGCAGGAGAACACTGAGGTGAGTGACTCATCAGACCAGGAAGTCAAACTGTTGAGCAGGAGAACACTGAGGTGAGTGACTCATCAGACCAGGAAGTCAAACTGTTGAGCAGGAGAACACTGAGGTGAGTGACTCATCAGACCAGGAAGTCAAACTGTTGAGCAGGAGAACACTGAGGTGAGTGACTCATCAGACCAGGAAGTCAAACTGTTGAGCAGGAGAGCACTGAGGTGAGTGACTCATCAGACCAGGAAGTCAAACTGTTGAGCAGGAGAGCACTGAGGTGAGTGACTCATCAGACCAGGAAGTCAAACTGTTGAGCAGGAGAACACTGAGGTGAGTGACTCATCAGACCAGGAAGTCAAACTGTTGAGCAGGAGAACACTGAGGTGAGTGACTCATCAGACCAGGAAGTCAAACTGTTGAGCAGGAGAGCACTGAGGTGAGTGACTCATCAGACCAGGAAGTCAAACTGTTGAGCAGGAGAGCACTGAGGTGAGTGACTCATCAGACCAGGAAGTCACACAGAATATACTGACTGTTTCTGGGGGCCCGCACGGCTATTATGTCTCTACGTTGCTAGAGGGTCACCGGTGCATATGGAGAGACGTGGAGAAGTCTTTCATGGAGAGCTGGGTAGCATGAAAGACATTACAGTGAAGCTTAGCATTAAGCCAGACAGCAAACCAACGTTTCTAAAAGCACAACCCGTACCTTATGCTATCAGACCAAAAGTCGAGGCTGACTTGGTGAGTCCAGTCAAAAACAAAGTGCCGGAGCCGGTCAGCATGAATGAATGGGCTACACCCATCGTACCAGTCCTTGAGAAGGATGGTGAAATCAGGATATGTGGAGACTTTAAAGTTAACCCTGTGTTGTCCGCTGAGGAGTATTCACTACCACACATCAACAACCTTTTCGCGGGTTTAGCTGGGGGTCAAAAGTTCAGCAAAATAGACCTCTGCCAAGCCTACTTGCAGATACACATGGATGAAATGTCAAAGGAGCTGCTGACCATTGTAACACACAAGGGGCTCTTCAGGTACTTAGTGGTTAAGAGCGTTGTGCCAGTAACCGAAAGGTCGCTGGTTCTAATCCCAGAGCCAACTAGGTGAAAAATCTGTCGATTTGCCCTTGAGCAAGGCACTTAACCCTAATTGCTCCTGTAAGTCGCTCTGGATAAGAGCGTCTGCTAAATTACTAAAATGTAAAATGCCTACCGTTTGGAATCACAAGTGCGCCAGTGCTGTTCCAGAGGGCGATGGACTAGATCTTGGCAACTGTCACTAACAACAGTGACTGACCCAAAATGAAGGAAAGCTTTGACTACGTACAGACTCAGTGAGCATAGCCTTGCTATTGAGAGAGACCTCCTTAGGCAGACAGGCTATTTCCCTCAGATTATAACAGATCCACAAATAATTTTTCCTTTTTGTACTTAAACTATTTGCACATCGTTACAACACTGTACATAGCCATAATATGACATTTGAAATGTCTCTATTCTTATGGAACTCTTTTGAGCGTAATGTTTACTGTTCACTTTATATTTCACTGTTGTTTATTATCTATTTCACTTGCTTTGGCAATGTTAACATATGTTTCCCATGTCAATAAAGCCCTTTGAATTGAGAGAGAGAGAGAGAGAGAGAGAGAGAGAGAGAGAGAGAGAGAGAGAGAGAGAGAGAGAGAGAGAGAGAGAGAGAGAGAGAGAGAGAGAGAGAGAGAGAATATACTTACATTCACACAGGACACCAGATAAAACAGGAGAATTACATAGGACAGACTGACCCTAGCCCCCCGGCACATAGAATATTGCAGCATAGATGCGGGAGACAGAGACATGGGGGGGTCGGGGACACTTTGGGACAAGGTTGAGTACAGCCCACAGAGACAGGGGGGGGGGTTGGGGGACACTTTGGGACAAGGCTGAGCCCACGAATGTCTACCCCACCTCATGAGCCCGAGGGGGTGAAAAATTGGGCACAGCGCAACCTCTGTATTTATAGCTACCATTCGGAAGAGCGTGTAGAAGAGCCTGGCTGATTACATTTTTTGTGGCTGGCAGTTGGCAGGGACCGATTTGTCGCGGATATTGCAACCTCTCCTATATACAGTAAGTGGCGGGTTCTTAAATACAGCTGGCAAAGCTGGGTCCGATGATACATTTACATTTTAGTCATTTAGCAGACACTCTTATCCAGAGCGACTTACAGTTAGTGAATATATAAAACAATTTATACTAGCCCCCCGTGGGAATCGAACCCACAACCCTGGCGTTGCAAACGCCATGCTCTGTCAACTGAGCTACATCCCTGCCGGCCATTCCCTCCCCTACCCTGGGCCAATTGGTCACCATAGCAGCACCCACCTGTAGTCTGCGCTCCAGCAGGTATATCTCACTGGTCATTCCCAAAGCCAACACCTCCTTTGGCCGCCATTCCTTCCAGTTCTCTGCTGCCAATGACTGGAACTAATTGCAAAAATCACTGAAGCTGGAGACTCTTATCTCCCTCAATAACTTTAAGTATCAGTTGTCAGAGCACCTTACCGATCACTGCACCTGTACACAGCCCATCTGAAATTAGCCCACCCAACTACCTCATCCCTATATTGTTATTTATTTTGCTCTTTTGCACCCCAGTATCTCTATTTGCACATAATCTCTTGCACATCTAGCATTCCAGTGTTAATACTATTGTAATTATTCTGCACTATAGCCTATTTATTGCCTTACCTCCATAACTTGCTACATTTGCACACACTGTATATATATTTTCTGTTGTATTTCTGACTTAATGTTTTTTACCCCATATGTAACTCTGTGTTGTTTTTATTGCACTACTTTGCTTTATCTTGGCCAGGTCGCAGTTGTAAATGAGAACCTGTTCTCAACTGGCTTACCTGGTTAAATAAAGGTGAAAAAAATAAATAAAAAATGCACCGCCCGTGAATCTCCCGGTCACGCCCGGCTGCGACAAAGCCTGGTTTCGAACCAGGATCTCTAGTGGCACAGTTAGCACTGCGATGCAGTGCCTTAGACCACTGCACCACTCAGGAGTCATGCCAGTGTTTTCTTGACAGCATCTCCCACTTTACGCAAGTTCAAATTATATGTGGTGGTGATCTTTAGCTCCAGTGGGACTTTTTTGTAGCAGTTTTCCCTAATGCCAAAATCAAAAGCTTCATCCACACATTGTGGAGAGTAGCCTCTTCTTAGAAACATATTGCGCATCTCCGCTGCTTTTTCTAGATAGTCCTCTGTGGAGTGGCATACACGGCGCAATCTGAAAAACTGTTATTCTTGGAAGTCCTCTTTTTAATGGTTCATGGTGGATGCTGTCCCCTTGTAATATAGTATTTCTGTCCATTTCTTTTCTGTACAAAGTTGTAAACAGGGTTCCGTTTGATTTCACAATCCACATATCGAGGTAATAAACACATTCAATAGTGAATTTGAGATTGCGGTCAATGTCATTGAGTGATGCCATAAAGTCTGACAGCTCGTCTCCTGTTACTCCCCATAATGCAACAAATGTTGTCAATATATCGATACCACTTCAGGATTTTATTCAAAAATATATTTTCAATTTCATTGTTAACTAAACTTTCTTCAAAATAACCCACATAAAGGTTAGCATAGCTTGGAGCGAATGTGGAGCCCATCGATGTTCCATTCGTTCGGAGGTTGTATTCATCATCAAACCTGAAATAGTTATACTTCAAAACATATTTATCTCTAGAATGAAGTTTGTTCGTGGGTATTTGTTAGTATCTCGGTCTCTCAAATAGTGAGCTTCCAGCCCCCTGTATGGGGAATGCTGGTATATAGACTCTCGATATCTAATGTGACCAAATTACAGTCTTCTGTTAATCCCATTGTAATATTCATATGGGTCAGCACACTGAATTGTAATTGGACGCATTCTACCATCGTATCATACTGTGCTATGATTGGTTACGACCACCCAGGTGGTGAGGTCATCATCAGATGATCATGGCCAGAGACACATGAACATGCCAGTTATAGCTAGCGAATGAAGATCTACGATTAGAAAGATCCTGTCGTGCTGCATTTTATTATTTTGTACAAAGCATACAAAACAAGACAGCCGTTGTTGGTGAGATCTTATTTATGAAGTCTACAGAGTTTCTTTCACATATTATGTCATTGCTACAGTGAAAAGCTGAGTTGCTGAGAAATATGATGGCAATGCTTGCACATCAAATTTAATAAAAGAGTCTACAAAAGTTTGACAACAGCTCTAGCCCATTCCTGCAACCACTGGTCTGCCTGGATAATTGCCTTGTTGTGTTTTAGGTTTGTCTAATTTAGGCAACATGTACAGGCATGGAAGCATGGCACATATGCAGCAAAGGTATTCATATTCAGGTTTTGAGATGAGGTTGTTTAATACTGTTTGCTCCAGATTAGAGCTAATTTCCCGTTGGAACACCTGTGTGGGATCAACGCACAGTTTTCTATAGAAACGTTGATTACTGAGTTGTCTCAGAATATCTTCGTTGTATTTTTCATAGTCTAAGACGAACACAGCACCCCCCACCCCCCCCCCCCCCCTTGTCTGCAGGTTTGATAAACAAAGATGAATCTTTCATTAGTTCATTAAGTGCCTGTTCTTCTGTCCTGGTGATGTTCTTCTGAATATGGTTTGTTTTTCTCCTATATACAGACATTTTTGTTCGACTAACCTACAATTGTTATTAATCGAGGAGTTGTTAACCATAGGACAGAATTTGCTTTTGGGCTTAAAATGGGTAACATTGGGCCTTTCCTAGGCCTGGCAGAGAGAGGACTGTGGGGGAGGAGACAGACAACATGGGGCCTTTCCTAGGCTTGGCAGAGAGAGGACTGTGGGGGAGGAGACAGACAACATGGGGCCTTTCCTAGGCTTGGCAGAGAGAGGACTGTGGGCAGGGACGGCTTGTTCAATAGGGCGATATGGGCGACGCACTGCCAAACGGGAAAAGGAAGGGATTTTTTTTCTAATCAATTATATCACGGCAACAGCAGTTATCAGTGTTCACGTCTGATCTGCCAGCCACTAAATGTCAAATCAGGCTAAAGTCGTGCTTCAAATGGCCCCGCCCGTTTTTTGGGCGATTTCAGTCAGGTTGAAAATCGCCCAGAAGTCTCTCATAGCCTGTCATGTAAAATCTATTTTTTTCACATTTCAAAGCTTTCAATACATTCTCTATGGGTGTCTGTGGGCATGCACTTACGCGCTTTCGTCATACGTGACGTAACGTTGAACGTAACTAAGACAATGGCGGCTAGCAGCGTCTATGTTGCGACCTGCAGTGTGGCGTTATTTTATGTTTTTAATTTGTAGACTTAGTTTACAAACATTCTGCAAACATTCTGCTTTGGACTGATCTTCGGTTTTGGACTGATCTTGTTGATCGTGTACATACCCGCTACGAACGGACTAAATAATGAAAACGCTGCTGGCAGCGGAATCCCAATACAGCTGGGAGACTTGGCTGGATGACAGAGTCCCGGACAGAGAGGTGGAGCCGGCCGGCTTCACCCTGGTCAGAGCGGACCGCGATCCTGGTAAGAGAGCGACTCTGTACCCCGACATTGAACTGCTTTCTGTGTCATTGAACCTTACTATTGTTGATAAAACAAGTTTACTGGAGAACGGAGACCAAGTAGAGACTTTTGGACAAGGTGGATAATTGTATAATATAAGGCAGTTTATTCAGAGGTAAAGATATCTGGAATCGCGTGCACGGACCCGTTCGTCAAACTCGTAGGGAGTTTATCAGAAGAGCCCCTAAACATTGTGTGCTGACATTTTATACAATAAAATGAAGTAGGTTGAATCTAGTAGTTCTGATCTTCTGATTGGTCCTGATGAGTTGGGCGAGGTCACCTCCAGGCTAGTGTCACTGTTGCATTGGCTCTGAGTCGGGTTCTCTGTCTTCAGATGTTCAGCCTAAGAGAAGAGGATTTGTGTGTGTGTGTGTGTGTTTGTTATCAGTGTGTGTGTGTGTGTGTGTGTGTGTGTGTGTGTGTGTGTGTGTGTTTGTTATCAGTGATGATGTGTGTGTGTGTGTGTGTGTGTTTATCAGTGATGATGTGTGTGTGTGTGTGTGTGTGTGTGTGTGGGTGTGTGTGTGTGTGTCCTCAGGGCAAGAACTCGTGAGTTGGAAGAACTGAGAGACCTATGGCGTGGGTGTTATCCTTAGCCACCTGCTGACAAGGCTGACAAGATAGGACTCTTGTTCATTGTATTGAATACAAAGGCCCAACACAAAATGGGTCATGCACAAGATTTTAGTCAGACCAAGCTATAACATTATATATTTACTACGACAGTACATTCAACCAAAAGCTAATATAACAAAGGCATCAGAGATTATTTATAATCTGTCACAGAAACTGGAATCCATCTCCCCAGATCAGTCAATAAATGCTTCTGGTATTGACTTATATGCTGCCCCTGTCTTCATGTTGTTGCTGGACATATCTTTTTTAAAATGTGTGTAGGTCACCTAAATCATCAGAAAAATTGCCCCTCCTGAGAATTTTTTCAGGAGCCGCCACTGACTGTGGGGGAGGAGACAGACAACATGGGGCCTTTCCTATGCTTGGCAGAGAGAGAAGCAGGGGTTTGGTTGGTGCTGTGTTGCACAGTACCGTTTCAGAGATATTCAAGGGTTATCACTGAAGTTCAGCGTTACAGCGTGATTGAAATTTAAAGGCAATGTTCCCGCGTTAGCGATGCTGCATTCACGGTAAACGCTGCATATATCGGCTCAATTGGAAATAACCTTTACATTTCTATTGAGCAATCTGTAACACTTCAGCGATCCAGATTGAATAGAGACCTACATTTAGATCGCGTTATCTGTAACGCTTAAAACGTTAGAGATACAGATTGAATTGAGACCCTAGTCTTTTCTTCTTTTGTTCTTAGTCAATTTTTTTCACCCAAAAAAAAAACCCAACAATGGATCAATTCCTACCTTTAAAAGCTGTGAGAGGCTGATGGAAAGAAACACCACACCACAATGTTTAGGAACGAACAAACATATTGTCACACCCTGGCTCTGGGACTCTATATGTTGAGCCAGGGTGTGTTCATTCTATGTGTTCTGTTTCTATGTTGGGTGTTTCTAGTTCGTCATTTTCTATGTTTGACTGAGTGACTCCCAATCAGAGGCAACGAGTGTCAGCTGTGTGCTGGTTGTCTCTGATTGGGAGCCATATTTAACTGTCTGTGTTTCACTTTGTGTTTGTGGGTTTTTGTTCCGTGTTCGGTCATTGTCACCGTGGACTTCACGAGTCGTGTTTTGTTTTGTTTAGAAACTTTAACTAATTAAAGTCATGTTTGTTTCTCACGCTGCGCCTTGGTCTACTCATTACTACGACGATCGTGACAGAAAAACCCACCATACCAGGACCAAGCAGCGTGTCCAGGAGCAGGCAGCCTGGTCATGGGAGGAGATATTAGACGGGAAAGGGTCCTGGACCTGGGAGGAGATCCTGGCCGGGATGGATCGCCGACCATGGATTGAGACGGTGGAGAGGCGACGGAGAGAGGAGCAGCGGCGTCAGCAGGGTCAACGTCGGACAGGCGAGAGGCAACCCCAAAACATTTTTAGGGGGGGGGCACACGGCAGGGACGACGAGGGAGCAGGAGTAGTGTTGCAGAGGATGGAGCATTTGGAGGCGATAAGGGAAAGGGTGAGAAAGGAGGCACGGCGAGAGGAACTCGGTAGGCAGCTGAGGGAGCGGGGGGTTATGACGAAACCCAGTCCCGCTCCTCACACCAAGCAAGTGGTGTGCGTCACCAGTCCGGTCCGGCCCGTTCCTGTTTCCCGCACTAAGTGTAAGGTGCACGCCGCCAGCCCAGCCCGGCATGTTCCTGCCCCTCACACCAAGCCTACGGTGCGAGTCGTCAGCCTGGTCCAACCCGTTCCTGCTCCACGCACCAAGCCTACGGTGTGCGTTGCCAGCCCAGCCCGGCCTGTCCCTGCTCCACGCACCAAGCCTACGGTGTGCGTCGCCAGCCCAGCCCGGCCTGTCCCTGCTCCACGCACCAAGCCTACGGTGTGCGTCGCCAGCCCAGTCCGGCCAGTTGCTGCTCCACGCACCAAGCCTACGGTGTGCGTCGCCAGCCCAGCCCGGCCTGTTCCTGCTCCACGCACCAGGCCTACGGTGTGCGTCGCCAGCCCAGCCCGGCCTGTCCCTGCTCCACGCACCAAGCCTACGGGGTGCGTCGCCAGCCCGGCCCGGCCTTTCCCTGCTCCACGCACCAAGTCTACGGTGCGCGTCGCCAGCCCGGCCCGGCCCGTTCCTGCCACTCGCACCAAGCCAGGGGTGCGAGTCGTCAATCCGGCACAACCCGTGCCTGGGTCATCGGTGCCAATTCAGGTACCGCTCAACTGCTCCACTAAGGAGCTGAAGCCTACCGCTCCTGCTACGTCCAGTCCAGCTCCAGCCAGCGGGGCCAGACCGGACCAGGGGCGCTATGGGGGGTTTGTTGGAGGGTGGTGGGCAAGCCCGGAGCCGGAGCCGCCGCCGAGGAGGAATGCCCACCCAGCCCTCCCCTGTTTTGCTCGTATTTAGGCGCGGTCGCAGTCCGCGCCTTTAGGGGGGGGGTACTGTCACACCCTGGCTCTGGGACTCTATATGTTGAGCCAGGGTGTGTTCATTCTATGTGTTCTGTTTCTATGTTGGGTGTTTCTAGTTCGTCATTTTCTATATTTGACTGAGTGACTCCCAATCAGAGGCAACGAGTGTCAGCTGTGTGCTGGTTGTCTCTGATTGGGAGCCATATTTAACTGTCTGTGTTTCACTTTGTGTTTGTGGGTTTTTGTTCCGTGTTTGGTCATTGTCACCGTGGACTTCACGAGCCGTGTTTTGTTTTGTTTAGAAACTTTAACTAATTAAAGTCATGTTTGTTTCTCACGCTGCGCCTTGGTCTACTCATTACTACGACGATCGTGACACATATTCCATTTTATTCAGTATTGCTGAGTCTGTAGCAGAATGCCATTGAAGCTGTTGAAATGTGACACGGGAAACATTTGTTTAAGTGTTACTATCAGTTGCCGATGATAAACTGTCAGATATGTTAGAAGCACATAAGAAGCAGAAACAGTATGATTTATGCAGAAACCAATTTGAAAAGTGTGGTCCTCTGTAGCTCAATTGGTAGAGCATGGTGCTTGTAACGCCAGGGTAGTAGGTTCGATCCCCGGGACCACCCATATGTAAAAATGTATGCGCACATGACTGTAAGTCGCTTTGGATAAAAGTGTCTGCAAAATAGCTTATTATAATGCAACAATATGCACATATTCCACTGAGGTTTATTGAGCAAACAACAAAATGCCATTGAAGTAGCACCCTCCAGTGGCACCAGCCTTAGGTATGTTGTTCAAAAATGAATTAGCCTCCAAAACAACGTATACCACATCTCCCTCCTCCAACTGCATTATGATACCATTAGATCCGTTGTAGTAGCCGTCCTTCAACATAGCAGAAATATATGCAATTTGTTCTTTGTTCTTGAACAGCACGGAGCGGCGGTTTGTTCCTGAATGGTGATAGACGCTGAAGTGATAGACTCCTCTCACTGGCGCTGTGAAGATGCCTGGATGAAAAGAGCACACTATTTAATGTGGGAGAAGAAGAAGGAGAAATAATAGATGTAGTTTATATATGCACGATGACTTCACCTGTTGCAGGGTTGTAAGCATTGCCAAGGTTAGTTAAGACCTTTTTGTAGACAAGGGTGAAGGACCCTTCAAGATCGAACGGTCCTAAGTACGCAGTATCCCCAACTCCAGCTGAGAATGCCACCTTTGTTTCTGTGAGACATAAAAAGGGGTGCTTTTTTTTCAAACCAAATGACATTTGTTACACTATAGGACTAAGCAGGTGATTAATTCAGTAAGCCCATGTTAAGACAGTGAAAAAGTAACTACCTGCTTTAGCCTTCAGTGTCTCCACCTGGCTCTCAGCAGCTGCAAGTCGGTTCTCCATGACTTCAATCTTCCTCAGCGTACTCATGTCATATCCTCGTGTCATTACGTCAGCCCCAGTCAGGCCGCTGCACAACAGAATCACAACCATGAGAAAAAGCAGAAGCAAAGCTGCAAATGCGGTTCAGAGACTCCTCTCTTTCACGCCTCTCATTACTGTACTTATTGTTAAGACATTGTAATTATAGTCCAGACTGCAGTCCGCGTGCGATCTCCACCTTTAATTCCCCTTTGTCTCCACCTTTCCTTTCCTTTGTCTCCACCTTTCCTTTCCTTTGTCTCCACCTTTCATTTCCTTTGTCTCCACCTTTAATTCCCCTTTGTCTCCACCTTTAATTCCCCTTTGTCTCCACCTTTCCTTTCCTTTGTCTCCACCTTTCCTTTCCTTTGTCTCCACCTTTCCTTTCCTTTGTCTCCAACTTTCCTTCCCCTTTGTCTCCACCTTTCCTTCCCCTTTGTCTCCACCTTTCCTTTCCTTTGTCTCCACCTTTCCTTCCCCTTTGTCTCCACCTTTCCTTCCCCTTTGTCTCCACCTTTCCTTCCCCTTTGTCTCCACCTTTCCTTTCCTTTGTCTCCACCTTTCCTTTCCTATGTCTCCACCTTTCCTTTCCTTTGTCTTCACCTTTCCTTTCCTTTTGTCTCCACCTTTCCTTTCCTTTGTCTTCACCTTTCCTTTCCTTTTGTCTCCAACTTTCCTTTTCTTTGTCTCCACCTTTCCTTTTCTTTGTCTCCACCTTTCCTTTCCTATGTCTCCACATTTCCTTTCCTTTGTCTTCACCTTTCCTTTCCTTTGTCTTCACCTTTCCTTTCCTTTTGTCACCACCTTTCCTTTCCTTTGTCTCCACCTTTCCTTTCCTTTGTCTCCACATTTCCTTTCCTATGTCTCCACCTTTCCTTTCCTTTGTCTCCACCTTTCCTTTCCTTTGTCTCCACCTTTCCTTTCCTTTGTCTCCACCTTTCCTTTCCTTTGTCTCCACCTTTCCTTTCCTATGTCTCGTCCTTTCCTTCCCCTTTGTCTCCACCTTTCCTTTCCTTTGTCTCCACCTTTCCTTCCCCTTTGTCTCCACCTTTCCTTCCCTTTGTCTCCACCTTTCCATTCCTTTGTCTCCACCTTTCCTTTCCTTTGTCTCCACCTTTCCTTTCCTTTGTCTCCACCTTTCCTTTCCTATGTCTCCACCTTTCCTTTCCTTTTGTCTTCACCTTTCCTTTCCTTTTGTCTCCACCTTTCCTTTCCTTTGTCTCCACCTTTCCTTTCCTTTGTCTCCACCTTTCCTTTCCTTTGTCTCCACCTTTCCTTTTCTATGTCTCCACCTTTCCTTTCCTTTGTCTCCACCTTTCCTTTCCTTTGTCTCCAACTTTCCTTTCCTTTGTCTTCACCTTTCCTTCCCCTTTATCTCCACCTTTCCTTTCCTTTGTCTCCACCTTTCCTTCCCATTTGTCTCCACCTTTCCTTCCCCTTTGTCTTCAACTTTCCTTTCCTTTGTCTCCAACTTTCCTTTCCTTTGTCTCCACCTTTCCTTTTCTATGTCTCCACCTTTCCTTTCCTTTGTCTCCACCTTTCCTTTCCTTTGTCTCCAACTTTCCTTTCCTTTGTCTTCACCTTTCCTTCCCCTTTATCTCCACCTTTCCTTTCCTTTGTCTCCACCTTTCCTTCCCATTTGTCTCCACCTTTCCTTCCCCTTTGTCTTCAACTTTCCTTTCCTTTGTCTCCACCTTTCCTTTCCTTTGTCTCCACCTTTCCTTTGTCTCCACCTTTCCTTTCCTTTGTCTCCACCTTTCCTTTCCTTTGTCTCCACCTTTCCTTCCCCTTTGTCTCCACCTTTCCTTCCCCTTTGTTTTCACCTTTCCTTCCCCTTTGTCTCCGCCTTTCCTTCCCCTTTGTCTCCACCTTTCCTTCCCCTTTGTCTCCACCTTTCCTTCCCCTTTGTCTCCAACTTTCATTTCCTATGTCTCCACTTTTCCTTCCCCTTTGTCTCCACCTTTCCTTCCCCTTTGTCTCCACCTTTCCTTCCCCTTTGTCTTCACCTTTCCTTTCCTTTGTCTCCACCTTTCCTTTCCTTTGTCTCCACCTTTCCTTTCCTTTGTCTCCACCTTTCCTTTGTCTCCACCTTTCCTTTCCTTTGTCTCCACCTTTCCTTTCCTTTGTCTCCACCTTTCCTTCCCCATTGTCTCCACCTTTCCTTCCCCTTTGTCTTCACCTTTCCTTCCCCTTTGTCTCCACCTTTCCTTCCCCATTGTCTCCACCTTTCCTTCCCCTTTGTCTCCACCTTTCATTTCCTTTATCTCCACCTTTCCTTCCCCATTGTCTCCACCTTTCCTTCCCCTTTGTCTACACCTTTCCTTCCCCATTGTCTCCACCTTTCCTTCCCCATTTTCTCCACCTTTCCTTCCCCTTTGTCTCCAACTTTCATTTCCTTTGTCTACACCTTTCCTTCCCCATTGTCTCCACCTTTCCTTCCCCTTTGTCTCCACCTTTCCTTCCCCTTTGTCTCCAACTTTCATTTCCTTTGTCTCAGCCTTTCCTTCCCCTTTGTCTCCACCTTTCCTTCCCCATTGTCTCCACCTTTCCTTCCCCTTTGTCTCCACCTTTCCTTCCCCTTTGTCTCCAACTTTCATTTCCTATGTCTCCACTTTTCCTTCCCCTTTGTCTCCACCTTTCCTTCCCCTTTGTCTCCACCTTTCCTTCCCCTTTGTCTTCACCTTTCCTTTCCTTTGTCTCCACCTTTCCTTTCCTTTGTCTCCACCTTTCCTTTCCTTTGTCTCCACCTTTCCTTTGTCTCCACCTTTCCTTTCCTTTGTCTCCACCTTTCCTTTCCTTTGTCTCCACCTTTCCTTCCCCATTGTCTCCACCTTTCCTTCCCCTTTGTCTTCACCTTTCCTTCCCCTTTGTCTCCACCTTTCCTTCCCCATTGTCTCCACCTTTCCTTCCCCTTTGTCTCCACCTTTCATTTCCTTTATCTCCACCTTTCCTTCCCCATTGTCTCCACCTTTCCTTCCCCTTTGTCTACACCTTTCCTTCCCCATTGTCTCCACCTTTCCTTCCCCTTTTTCTCCACCTTTCCTTCCCCTTTGTCTCCAACTTTCATTTCCTTTGTCTACACCTTTCCTTCCCCATTGTCTCCACCTTTCCTTCCCCTTTGTCTCCACCTTTCCTTCCCCTTTGTCTCCAACTTTCATTTCCTTTGTCTCAGCCTTTCCTTCCCCATTGTCTCCACCTTTCCTTCCCCTTTGTCTCCACCTTTCCTTCCCCTTTGTCTCCAACTTTCATTTCCTTTGTCTCCACCTTTCCTTCCTCATTGTCTCCACATTTCCTTCCCCTTTGTCTCCACCTTTCCTTCCCCTTTGTCTCCAACTTTCATTTCCTTTGTCTCAGCCTTTCCTTCCCCATTGTCTCCACCTTTCCTTCCCCTTTGTCTCCACCTTTCCTTCCCCTTTGTCTCCAACTTTCATTTCCTTTGTCTCCACCTTTCCTTCCTCATTGTCTCCACATTTCCTTCCCCTTTGTCTCCACCTTTCCTTCCCCTTTGTCTCCAACTTTCATTTCCTTTGTCTCAGCCTTTCCTTCCCCATTGTCTCCACCTTTCCTTCCCCTTTGTCTCCACCTTTCCTTCCTCATTGTCTCCACATTTCCTTCCCCTTTGTCTCCACCTTTCCTTCCCCTTTGTCTCCAACTTTCATTTCCTTTGTCTCAGCCTTTCCTTCCCCATTGTCTCCACCTTTCCTTCCCCTTTGTCTCCACCTTTCCTTCCCCTTTGTCTCCAACTTTCATTTCCTTTGTCTCCACCTTTCCTTCCCCATTGTCTCCACCTTTCCTTCCCCTTTGTTTCCACTTTCATTTCCTTTGTCTCAGCCTTTCCTTCCCCATTGTCTCCACCTTTCCTTCCCCTTTGTCTCCACCTTTCCTTCCCATTTGTCTCCAACTTTCATTTCCTTTGTCTCCACCTTTCCTTCCCCATTGTCTCCAACTTTCCTTCCCCTTTGTCTCCTCCTTTCCTTCCCCTTTGTTTCCAACTTTCATGTCCTTTGTCTCAGCCTTTCCTTCCCCATTGTCTCCACCTTTCCTTCCCCTTTGTCTCCACCTTTCCTTCCCATTTGTCTCCAACTTTCATTTCCTTTGTCTCCACCTTTCCTTCCCCATTGTCTCCAACTTTCCTTCCCCTTTGTCTCCAACTTTCCTTCCCCTTTGTCTCCACCTTTCCTTTCCTTTGTCTCCACCTTTCCTTCTCATTTGTCTCCACCTTTCCCTCCCCTTTGTCTCCACCTTTCCTTCCCTTTGTCTCCACCTTTCCTTCCCTTTGTCTCCACCTTTCCTTCCCTTTGTCTCCACCTTTCCTTCCCCTTTGTCTCCACCTTTCCTTTCCTTTGTCTCCACCTTTCCTTCCCCATTGTCTCCACCTTTCCTTCCCCTTTGTCTCCACCTTTCCTTCCCTTTGTCTCCACCTTTCATTTCCTTTGTCTCCACCTTTCCTTCCCTTTGTCTCCACCTTTCCTTCCCCTTTGTCGCCACCTTTCCTTTCCTTTGTCTCCACCTTTCCTTCCCTTTGTCTCCACCATTCCTTTCCTTTGTCTCCACCTTTCCTTCCCCATTGTCTCCACCTTTTCTTCCCCTTAGTCTCCACCTTTCCTTTCCTTTGTCTCCACCTTTCCTTCCCTTTGTCTCCACCTTTCCTTCCCTTTGTCTCCACCTTTCCTTCCCCTTTGTCTCCACCTTTCCTTCCCCTTTGTCTCCACCTTTCCTTTCCTTTGTCTCCACCTTTCCTTCCCCTTTGTCTCCTCCTTTCCTTCCCCTTTGTCTCCACCTTTCCTTTCCTTTGTCTCCACCTTTCCTTCTCATTTGTCTCCACCTTTACTTTATTTTCTTCTTTCCAGTATATCTCTGGTTTGGTTTCTCACCGTCAATGAAGAGAGAAGAGAGACAACAGAGAGCAGAGAAAGGGGTTTGCTTGCTGTGTACTGTGTTGTGTGTTTTGAGTCACACTGACTGAGACAACATGTTTGGGGTGTACTATACAATGCAGAGAAAACCGAGAACAGAGAGCATAGCAAAGAATGCTTGTTGGGTGCTGCTGTACTGCAGGATGAGAGCTTCAAGTTCCTTGGTGTCCACATCACCAACAAACTATCATGGTCCAAACACACCAAGACAGTCATGAAGGGGGCACGACTAAGCCTATTCGCCCTATGGAGACTGAAAAGATTTGGCATGGGTCCTCAGATCCTCAAACATTTCTACAGCTGCACCATCGAGAGCATCCTGACTAGTTGCATCACCGCTTGGTATGGCAACTGCTCGGCCTCCGACCGCAAGGGACTACAGAGGGTAGTGCATACGGCCCAGTACATCACTGGGGCCAAGCTTCCTGCCATCCAGGACCTCTATACCAAGCGGTGTCAGAGGAAGGCCCTAAAAATTGTCAAAGATTTCAGCCACCCTAGTCAATTTCAGATTATTCACTGGAGTGCTGTCCTATTTTGGTTCAGTGGATTATATACAGTGATTGGAAAAAGTATTTGATCCCCTGCTGATTTTGTACATTTGCCCACTGACAAAGAAATGATCAGTCTATAATTTTAATGGTAGGTTTATTTGAACAGTGAGAGACAGAATAACAACTATAAAAATCCAGAAAAACGTATGTCAAAAATGTTATCAATTGATTTGCATTTTAATGAGGGAAATAAGTATTTTACCCCCTCTCAATCAGAAAGATTTCTGACTCCTTGGTGTCTTTTATATAGGTAACGAGCTGAGATTAGGAGCACACTCTTAAAGGGAGTGCTCCTAATCTCAGTTTGTTACCTGTATAAAAGACACCTGTCCAGAGAAGCAATCAATCAATCAGATTCCAAACTCTCCCCCATGGCCAAGACCAAAGAGCTATCCAAGGATGTCAGGGACAAGATTGTAGACCTACACAAGGTTGGAATGGACTACAAGACCATCGCCAAGCAGCTTGGTGAACAGGAGACAGAGGGGAAAACTTATTTTTTTTCTGTTCCATTCAAAACGTCAAAGCCTGCCTATGCCAACATGAAACGTAGGTCAATGACTTTGTTAGATAAGACTATCCGGTAAATAGATATTAAATAGACCTTCCAGTAAATATAATGTATAATTTGGTAAATATTTAACTAAATATTCTAATCCAACAATTCTCTGCAAGGGATTTTAGTGCCCTTGCACAGGTCCCTTTTCCACAAACCTAATTCTACACCTAGTGGGAAGAAACTAAGGAACTGAAGACGTTGACAGTCCAGGTAAAGAATGAGGGGTGTTGTAGCGTTGATTGTGTTGCTGTGCAACGGCCTGACGTTATAACACCAGGAAACGAAGACAAAAACTGGTTATTTGGTTTTACCCGTGTGCGTTTTACTCTAAGAAACATTGACTGTTTTATTTTATTTTACTGCTGCTCTTTCCTTTCTTTTCTTTTTTCTTAAAACTGCATTGTCGGTTAAGAGCTTGTAAGTCTCTCTCTCTCTCTCTCTCTCTCTCTCTCTCTCTCTCTCTCTCTCTCTCTCTCTCTCTCTCTCTCTCTCTCTCTCTCTCTCTCTCTCTCTCTCTCTCTCTCTCTCTCTCTCTCTCTCTATATATATATATATATATATATATATATATATATATATATATATATCCCTCTCTGTTTCTCTCTCTCTGTAAGTAAGCATTTAACTTTAAGGTCTTCACCTGTTGTATTTGGCGCATGAAACATTACATAATACATAGTACAGAACATTTTTAGTCAAGGACTGAAATACATATATTTGAAACGTCACAAATAGCCTACATACAGTATCAGTAGATGCACACAATATCTAGGTCTAATACATAATACAGTGCAGATTACAATACAATATATATATAAAATGGCTGTGTCTCTTCTCAGTCCCAGTTGTGCAGTAAGGTGTTCTTTTATCCGTTATTTTTAAAATCTGGTTTTATTGCTAGCTTGAGTTACCTGGGGTTGCAGAGAGTTCAATTTAGTAATGGCTCTATTTAATACTGTGGGTATCCCAGCCTCTGTTCTGGACCTGGGGACTGGGAAGAGACCTCTGGTTGTATGTCTTGTGTTGTACCGATGAGTGTCCGAACTGTGTGCCAACTGCTTGGTACCTTCAACACATCAATACCTCGAAAAAAGACCAATAGTGATGCAATCAATCTCTCCTCAACTTTGAGCCAGGAGAGGCTGACATGCATGTTACTGACCCTTGCCCTCCGTGTACATCTGAGTGCAATACGTGCTCCTAGCTTGTTTTTGGACACAGGTCCAGGAATGGCTAAAGGATTGCAATATTTACCTGGAACTAACCTTGCAGATAGCATTACTGGGTGATCTGAAAAGTCATAGTCAATCAATCAATAATATAATAATACTTTTAGCAAAAAAAACAATCTGTAGAAGCAATGAGAATAGAAAGGTTCCGAATTTTTGTAAAACATCACAGTACGGTTGAAATATATATGGCAAATAGAAATCCTATATGGATGGTGTTAAGAGATAGATGGGAGGTATTGAATAGAGTTGAAGGATGGGACTAATAACAAATAACAACAAATAATAACAAAGATAGCTAATAATGTAAGCATACTGTGTCCATAATAAGTATATAGGTTGTATGTTGGGAGCTTTTGGGAAGGAGCACAGTTAGAAAGATATGGCATATAGAAGCAAACCGGATGGACACCATGAAAATGATCGGAGAGGTTGAGAGTAGAAGAAGTTCAGGAGCAAAAAAAAAATATATATATATAGGAGCACAGTTAGAAAGATATGGCATATAGAAGCAAACCGGATGGACACCATGAAAATGATCGGAGAGGTTGAGAGTAGAAGAAGTTCAGGAGCAAAAAAAAAAAAATATATATATATATAATAGAATTATTGTAAAATTAACTCTGTCCATAAGGTGTAGATAGTAAGTATAGACCGGAAGTAGAGGCCTGGGCATTGTTGTTCACTAATTTACTCCAAGTAGGGAAAGGATGGTGGGGTTGAAAAGTAATAAAGGGGAGTATATATATAAAAAATAAAAATAAACATGGGGGATTGGAAGTGATGCAGACAAATACATTGATAGAAGATACAATATATCTACAATATTAAGCTGATCCACCCCCCCCCCCAAAAAAAAATATATCTATATAAAATATAAAAAAAACAAAAAAGAACAACAAAAAAAAATACGTGCTCCTTTGTTCTGGACCAACTGCAATTGACCCATGTCCCTCTTTGCAACACATGACCGCACAGCTGGTCAATAGTCCAGGTGTGACAAAACTAGTGCCTGTAGGACCTGTCTAGTCGACTGAGATGTCAAGAAGGCAGAGCAACGCCCTATCATGGACAGACCTCTTCCCATTTTAGCAACCATTGAGTCTATATGTTTTGACCAAAAAAGCTTGCTATCTAGGGTTACACCCAGCAGTTTACTCTCCTAAACTTGCACAATCGCCACATTATTCAATAATAGATCTAAATTAGGTTTAGCATTGAGCGAGTGATTTGTCCCAAAAATGATGCTTTTCGTTTTTGAGATATTTAGCACCAGCCTATTGCTAGTTACCCATTCTTAAACTGACTGGAGCTCTATGTTAAGGGAGTCAGTTAGTTATTTTACTGTTATTTTTATGTGTATACGTTCGAGTCGTTAGCGTACATAGACACACATGCTTTATTCAAGGTAAGCGGAAGGTCACTAGTAAAAACAGAAAACAATGGCCCAAGCCGGCTGCCTTGCGGTACACCATATTTAACTGAATTTGAATGAGAGAGGATTCCATTAACGAAAACCCTCTGTGTTCTATTAGATAGGTAACTCTCAATCCATAATAAGGCAGAGGATGCAAATCCATAACACCTACGTTTTTTCAACAATAGGTTATAATCAATGACATCAAACGCTGCACTGAAGTCTAACAGAACAGCTCCCACAATCTTCTTACTGTTAATTTCTTTCAGCCAATCATCAGTAATTCGTGTCAATGCCGAGCATGATGAGTGCCCTTCCCTACCGTGATTTCCCTTCCCTAATAGCATGCTGAAAGTCTGTTGTTAATTTGTTTACTGTAAAATAACTTTGTATTTGATCAAACACATATTTTTCCAAAGGTTTGCTAAGCACTTGTAACAGGCCGATTGGTCGGCTGTTTGACCCATTAAAGATTAAAGGCTCTGCTATTTTACATTTTAGTCATTTAGCAGACGCTCTTATCCAGAGCGACTTACAGTTAGTGAATACATATTTTTTTATACTGGCCCCCCGTGGGAATCGAACCCACAACCCTGGCATTGCAACCGCCATGCTCTATCAACTGAGCTCCATCCATGCCGGCCATTCCCTCCCCTACCCTGGACCAATTGTGCTGCAACAGAGCCTGGATTCGAACCAGGATATCTAGTGGCACAGTTAGCACTGCGATGCAGTGCCTTAGACCACTGCGCCACTCAGGAGTTAGCGGGATGACGTTTGCCTCCCTCCATGTCTGAGGGCACGCACCATCTTCTAGACTTAAATTGAAGATTATTAGTATATATTATGTGGCAAACGGGAGTCACAATGTATTCCTCTACCAACCTCAGCAATTTAACATCCAGGTTGCCGGTACCAGGTGGTATGGCCTTATTTATAGATAGCAAAAAAATATATATCTCCCACACCCACTTTGTAGAAGTCTATTGCAAGAGTGCTTGTCTTTCATTATTGGGTCAGCTATGCATGACTATGAAGGCATTTGTTTGTTGCATGTCATGCCTGAGTTTGCTAAACTTGTCAACAAATAAGTTATTAACCTCTACGGGATCGGAATCCCATTCTGACCAGCTGATAACTAGCCTCCCATTCTGACCAGCTGATAACTGGCCTTCTATTCTGACCAGCTGATAACTGGCCTCCCATTCTGACTAGTTGATAACTGGTCTCCCATTCTGACCAGCTGATATCTGGCCTCCCATTCTGACCAGCTGATAACTGGCCTCCCATTCTGACCAGCTGATAACTGGCCTCCCATTCTGACTAGCTGTTAACTAGCCTCCCATTCTGACCAGCTGAAAACTAGCCTCCCATTCTGACCAGCTGATAACTAGTCTCCCATTCTGACTAGCAGATAACTAGCCTCCCATTCTGACCAGCTGATAACTGGCCTCCCATTCTGACCAGCTGAAAGCTGGCATCCCATTCTGACCAGCTGATAACTAGCCTCCCATTCTGACCAGCTGATAACTGGCCTCCCATTCTGACTAGCTGATAACTAGCCTCCCATTCTGACCAGCTGATAACTGGCATCCCATTCTGACTAGCTGATAACTAGCCTCCCATTCTGACCAGCTGATAACTGGCCTCTCATTCTGACCAGCGATAACTGTGCTCCCATTCTGACCAGCTGATAACTGCCTCCCATTCTGACCAGCTGATAACTAGTCTCCCATTCTGACTAGCAGATAACTAGTCTCCCATTCTGACCAGCTGATAACTAGCCTCCCGTTCTGACTAGCTGATAACTGGCATCCCATTCTGACTAGCTGATAACTGGCGTCCCATTCTGACCAGCTGATAACTGGCCTCCCATTCTGACCAGCTTATAACTGGCCTCCCATTCTGACTAGCTGATAACTGGCCTCCCATTCTGACTAGCTGATAACTAGCCTCCCATTCTGACCAGTTGATAACTGGCCTCCCATTCTGACTAGCTGATAACTGGCCTCCCATTCTGACCAGCTGATAACTGCCTCCCATTCTGACCAGCTGATAACTGCCCTCCCATTCTGACCAGCTGATAACTGCCTCCCATTCTGACCAGCTGATAACTGCCCTCCCATTCTGACCAGCTGATAACTAGCCTCCCATTCTGACCAGCTGATAACTAGCCTCCCGTTCTGACCAGCTGATAACTGGCCTCCCATTCTGACCAGCTGATAACTGGCCTCCCATTCTGACCAGCTGATAACTGCCCTCACATTCTGACCAGCTGACAACTGGCCTCCCATTCTGACCAGCTGATAACTAGCCTCCCATTCTGACCAGCTGATAACTGGCCTCCCATTCTGACCAGCTGATAACTAGCCTCCCATTCTGACCAGCTGATAACTGGTCTCCCATTCTGACCAGCTGATAACTAGCCTCCCATTCTGACCAGCTGATAACTGCCCTCCCATTCTGACCAGCTGACAACTGGCCTCCCATTCTGACCAGCTGATAACTAGCCTCCCATTCTGACCAGCTGATAACTGGCCTCCCATTCTGACCAGCTGATAACTAGCCTCCCATTCTGACCAGCTGATAACTGGTCTCCCATTCTGACCAGCTGATAACTAGCCTCCCATTCTGACCAGCTGATAACTAGCCTCCCATTCTGACCAGCTGATAACTAGCCTCCCATTCTGACCAGCTGATAACTGCCCTCCCATTCTGACCAGCTGACAACTGGCCTCTTGTTCTGACCAGCTGATAACTAGCCTCCCATTCTGACTAGCTGATAACTAGCCTCCCATTCTGACCAGCTGATAACTAGCCTCCCATTCTGACCAGCTGATAACTAGCCTCCCATTCTGACCAGCTGATAACTAGCCTCCCGTTCTGACCAGCTGATAACTGCCCTCCCATTCTGACCAGCTGATAACTGGCCTCCCATTCTGACCAGCTGATAACTAGCCTCCCATTCTGACCAGCTGATAACTAGCCTCCCATTCTGACCAGCTGATAACTGGCCTCCCATTCTGACCAGCTGATAACTGCCCTCCCATTCTGACCAGCTGACAACTGGCCTCCCAATCTGACCAGCTGATAACTGGCCTCCCATTCTGACCAGCTGATAACTGGCCTCCCATTCTGACCAGCTGATAACTGCCCTCCCATTCTGACCAGCTGACAACTGGCCTCCCATTCTGACCAGCTGATAACTAGCCTCCCATTCTGACCAGCTGATAACTGGCCTCCCATTCTGACTAGCTGATAACTGGCCTCCCATTCTGACCAGCTGATAACTAGCCTCCCATTCTGACCAGCTGATAACTGGCCTCCCATTCTGACCAGCTGATAACTAGCCTCCCATTCTGACCAGCTGATAACTAGCCTCTCATTCTAACCAGCGATAACTGGCATCCCATTCTGACCAGCTGATAACTTGCCTCCATTTCTGACCAGCTGATAACTGGCCTCCCATTCTGACCAGCTGATAACTAGCCTCCCATTCTGACCAGCTGATAACTGGCCTCCCATTCTGACTAGCTGATAACTGGCCTCCCATTCTGACCAGCTGATAACTAGCCTCCCATTCTGACCAGTTGATAACTGGCCTCCCATTCTGACTAGCTGATAACTAGCCTCCCGTTCTGACTAGCTGATAACTGGCGTCCCATTCTGACCAGCTGATAACTGGCATCCCATTCTGACCAGCTGATAACTTGCCTCCCATTCTGACCAGCTGATAACTAGCCTCCCATTCTGACCAGCTGATAACTAGCCTCCCATTCTGACCAGCTGATAACTAGCCTCCCATTCTGACCAGCTGATAACTGCCCTCCCATTCTGACCAGCTGACAACTGGCCTCTTGTTCTGACCAGCTGATAACTAGCCTCCCATTCTGACTAGCTGATAACTAGCCTCCCATTCTGACCAGCTGATAACTAGCCTCCCATTCTGACCAGCTGATAACTAGCCTCCCATTCTGACCAGCTGATAACTAGCCTCCCGTTCTGACCAGCTGATAACTGCCCTCCCATTCTGACCAGCTGATAACTGGCCTCCCATTCTGACCAGCTGATAACTAGCCTCCCATTCTGACCAGCTGATAACTAGCCTCCCATTCTGACCAGCTGATAACTGGCCTCCCATTCTGACCAGCTGATAACTGCCCTCCCATTCTGACCAGCTGACAACTGGCCTCCCAATCTGACCAGCTGATAACTGGCCTCCCATTCTGACCAGCTGATAACTGGCCTCCCATTCTGACCAGCTGATAACTGCCCTCCCATTCTGACCAGCTGACAACTGGCCTCCCATTCTGACCAGCTGATAACTAGCCTCCCATTCTGACCAGCTGATAACTGGCCTCCCATTCTGACTAGCTGATAACTGGCCTCCCATTCTGACCAGCTGATAACTAGCCTCCCATTCTGACCAGCTGATAACTGGCCTCCCATTCTGACCAGCTGATAACTAGCCTCCCATTCTGACCAGCTGATAACTAGCCTCTCATTCTAACCAGCGATAACTGGCATCCCATTCTGACCAGCTGATAACTTGCCTCCATTTCTGACCAGCTGATAACTGGCCTCCCATTCTGACCAGCTGATAACTAGCCTCCCATTCTGACCAGCTGATAACTGGCCTCCCATTCTGACTAGCTGATAACTGGCCTCCCATTCTGACCAGCTGATAACTAGCCTCCCATTCTGACCAGTTGATAACTGGCCTCCCATTCTGACTAGCTGATAACTAGCCTCCCGTTCTGACTAGCTGATAACTGGCGTCCCATTCTGACCAGCTGATAACTGGCATCCCATTCTGACCAGCTGATAACTTGCCTCCCATTCTGACCAGCTGATATCTGGCCTCTCATTCTGACCAGCTGATAACTGGCCTCCCATTCTGACCAGCTGATAACTGGCATCCCATTCTGACCAGCTGATAACTTGCCTCCCATTCTGACCAGCTGATAACTGCCCTCCCATTCTGACCAGCTGACAACTGGCCTCCCATTCTGACCAGCTGATAACTAGCCTCCCATTCTGACCAGCTGATAACTGCCCTCCCATTCTGACCAGCTGATAACTAGCCTCCCATTCTGACCAGCTGATAACTAGCCTCCCATTCTGACCAGCTGATAACTGCCCTCCCATTCTGACCAGCTGATAACTGCCTCCCATTCTGACCAGCTGATAACTAGCCTCCCATTCTGACCAGCTGATAACTGCCCTCCCATTCTGACCAGCTGACAACTGGCCTCTTGTTCTGACCAGCTGATAACTAGCCTCCCATTCTGACTAGCTGATAACTAGCCTCCCATTCTGACCAGCTGATAACTAGCCTCCCATTCTGACCAGCTGATAACTTGCCTCCCATTCTGACTAGCTGATAACTGCCCTCCCATTCTGACCAGCTGATAACTAGCCTCCCATTCTGACCAGCTGATAATTAGCCTCCCATTCTGACCAGCTGATAACTGGCCTCTCATTCTGACCAGCGATAACTGTGCTCCCATTCTGACCAGCTGATAACTAGCCTCCCGTTCTGACCAGCTGATAACTGCCCTCCCATTCTGACCAGCTGATAACTGGCCTCCCATTCTGACTAGCTGATAACTAGTCTCCCATTCTGACTAGCTGATAACTAGCCTCCCATTCTGACCAGCTGATAACTGGCCTCCCATTCTGACTAGCTGATAACTAGTCTCCCATTCTGACTAGCTGATAACTGGCCTCCCATTCTGACCAGCTGATAACTGGCCTCCCATTCTGACTAGCTGATAATTAGCCTCCCATTCTGACCAGCTGATAATGGCCTCCCATTCTGACTAGCTGATAACTGGCCTCCCATTCTGACCAGCTGATAACTGGCGTCCCATTCTGACTAGCTGATAACTAGCCTCCCATTCTGACCAGTTGATAACTGGCGTCCCATTCTGACCAGCTGATAACTGTCCTCTCATTCTGACCAGCTGATAACTGGCCTCCCATTCTGACCAGCTGATAACTGGCCTCCCATTCTGACCAGCTGATAACTGGCCTCCCATTCTGACTAGCTGATAACTGGCATCCCATTCTGACCAGCTGATAACTGGCCTCCCATTCTGACCAGCTGATAACTAGCCTCCCGTTCTGACCAGCTGATAACTGCCCTCCCATTCTGACCAGCTGATAACTGGCCTCCCATTCTGACCAGCTGATAACTAGCCTCCCATTCTGACCAGCTGATAACTAGCCTCCCATTCTGACCAGCCGATAACTGGCCCCCCATTCTGACCAGCTGATAACTGCCCTCCCATTCTGACCAGCTGACAACTGGCCTCCCAATCTGACCAGCTGATAACTGGCCTCCCATTCTGACTAGCTGATAACTGGCCTCCCATTCTGACCAGCTGATAACTGCCCTCCCATTCTGACCAGCTGACAACTGGCCTCCCATTCTGACCAGCTGATAACTAGCCTCCCATTCTGACCAGCTGATAACTGGCCTCCCATTCTGACTAGCTGATAACTGGCCTCCCATTCTGACCAGCTGATAACTAGCCTCCCATTCTGACCAGCTGATAACTGGCCTCCCATTCTGACCAGCTGATAACTAGCCTCCCATTCTGACCAGCTGATAACTAGCCTCTCATTCTGACCAGCGATAACTGGCATCCCATTCTGACCAGCTGATAACTTGCCTCCCATTCTGACCAGCTGATAACTGGCCTCCCATTCTGACCAGCTGATAACTAGCCTCCCATTCTGACCAGCTGATAACTGGCCTCCCATTCTGACTAGCTGATAACTGGCCTCCCATTCTGACCAGCTGATAACTAGCCTCCCATTCTGACCAGCTGATAACTGGCCTCACATTCTGACAAGCTGATAACTAGCCTCCCATTCTGACCAGCTGATAACTAGCCTCCCATTCTGACCAGTTGATAACTGGCGTCCCATTCTGACCAGCTGATAACTGGCCTCCCATTCTGACTAGCTGATAACTGGCCTCCCGTTCTGACTAGCTGATAACTGGCGTCCCATTCTGACCAGCTGGTAACTGGCATCCCATTCTGACCAGCTGATAACTTGCCTCCCATTCTGACCAGCTGATATCTGGCCTCTCATTCTGACCAGCTGATAACTGGCCTCCCATTCTGACCAGCTGATAACTGGCCTCCCATTCTGACCAGCTGATAACTGGCCTCCCATTCTGACCAGCTGATAACTGCCCTCCCATTCTGACCAGCTGACAACTGGCCTCCCATTCTGACCAGCTGATAACTAGCCTCCCATTCTGACCAGCTGATAACTGCCCTCCCATTCTGACCAGCTGATAACTAGCCTCCCATTCTGACCAGCTGATAACTAGCCTCCCATTCTGACCAGCTGATAACTGCCCTCCCATTCTGACCAGCTGATAACTGCCTCCCATTGTGACCAGCTGATAACTAGCCTCCCATTCTGACCAGCTGATAACTGCCCTCCCATTCTGACCAGCTGACAACTGGCCTCTTGTTCTGACCAGCTGATAACTAGCCTCCCATTCTGACTAGCTGATAACTAGCCTCCCATTCTGACCAGCTGATAACTAGCCTCCCATTCTGACCAGCTGATAACTTGCCTCCCATTCTGACTAGCTGATAACTGCCCTCCCATTCTGACCAGCTGATAACTAGCCTCCCATTCTGACCAGCTGATAACTAGCCTCCCATTCTGACCAGCTGATAACTGGCCTCCCATTCTGACCAGCTGAGAACTGGCCTCCCATTCTGATCAGCTGATAACTAGCCTCCCATTCTGACCAGCTGATAACTGCCCTCCCATTCTGACCAGCTGATAACTAGCCTCCCATTCTGACCAGCTGATAACTAGCCTCCCATTCTGACCAGCTGATAACTGGCCTCTCATTCTGACCAGCGATAACTGTGCTCCCATTCTGACCAGCTGATAACTAGCCTCCCGTTCTGACCAGCTGATAACTGCCCTCCCATTCTGACCAGCTGATAACTGGCCTCCCATTCTGACTAGCTGATAACTAGTCTCCCATTCTGACTAGCTGATAACTAGCCTCCCATTCTGACCAGCTGATAACTGGCCTCCCATTCTGACTAGCTGATAACTAGTCTCCCATTCTGACTAGCTGATAACTGGCCTCCCATTCTGACCAGCTGATAACTGGCCTCCCATTCTGACTAGCTGATAACTAGCCTCCCATTCTGACCAGCTGATAATGTTAGGGGAAGTGACGAGCTCTACAGCAGAGTCTCAGCACTTAATCGCTGGTTGAAAACTGTTTTCTGCCCCTCCCAAAAGATAACATTTGTGGATAATTGGCCCTCTTTCTGGGACTCACCCACAAACAGGATCAAGCCTGACCTGCTGAGGAGTGACGGACTCCATCCTAGCTGGAGGGGTGCTCTCCTCTTATCTACCAACATAGATAGGGCTCTAACTCCTTTAGCCCCACAGTGAAATAGGGTGCAGGCCAGGCAGCAGGCTGTTAGCCAACCTGCCAGCTTAGTGGAGTCTGCCAATAGCATAGTCAGTGTAGTCAGCTCAGCCATACCCATTGAGACTGTGTCTGTGCCTCGACCTAGGTTGGGCAAAACTAAACATGGTGGTGTCCACCCTAGCAATCTTATTAGGATAAAGACCTCCTCCATTCCTGCCATTATTGAAAGAGATCGTGATACCTCACATCTCAAAATAGGGTTACTTAATGTTAGATCCCTCACTTCAAAGGCAGTCATAGTCAATGAACTAATCACTGATCATAATCTTGATGTGATTGGCCTGACTGAAACATGGCTTAAGCCTGATGAATTTGCTGTGTTAAATGAGGCCTCACCTCCTGGTTACACTAGTGACCATATTCCCCGTGCATCCCGCAAAGGCGGAGGTGTTGCTAACATTTACGATAGCAAATTTCAATTTACAAAAAAAAAAATGACGTTTTCATCTTTCGAGCTTCTAGTCATGAAATCTATGCAGCCTACTCAATCACTTTTTATAGCTACTGTTTACAGGCCTCCTGGGCCATATACAGCGTTCCTCTCTGAGTTTCCTGAATTCCTATCAGACCTTGTAGTCATAGCAGATCATATTCTAATTTTTGGTGATTTTAATATTCACATGGAGAAGTCCACAGACCCACTCCAAAAGTCCTTCGGAGCCATTATCGACTCAGTGGGTTTTGTCCAACATGTCTCTGGACCTACTCACTGCCACAGTCATACTCTGGACCTAGTTTTGTCCCATGGAATAAATGTTGTAGATCTTAATGTTTTTCCACAAAATCCTGGACTATCGGACCACCATTTTATTACGTTTGCAATCGCAACAAATAATCTGCTCAGACCCCAACCAAGGAGCATCAAAAGTCGTGCTATAAATTCTCAGACAACACAAAAATTCATTGATGCCCTTCCAGACCCCTTCTGCCTACCCAAGGACGTCAGAGGACAAAAATCAGTTAACCACTTAACTGAGGAACTAAATTTAACCTTGCACAATACCCTAGATGCAGTTGCACCCCTAAAAACGAAAAACATTTGTCATAAGAAACTAGCTCCCTGGTATACAGAAAATACCCGAGCTTTGAAGCAAGCTTCCAGGAAATTGGAACGGAAATGGCGCCACACCAAACTGGAAGTCTTCCGACTAGCTTGGAAAGACAGTACCGTGCAGTACCGAAGAGCCCTCACTGCTGCTCGATCATCCTACTTTTCCAAATTAATCGAGGAAAATAAGAACAATCCAAAATTTCTTTTTGATACTGTTGCAAAGCTAACTAAAAAGCAGCATTCCCCAAGAGAGGATGGTTTTCACTTCAGCAGTGATAAATTCATGAACTTCTTTGAGGAAAAGATCATGACCATTAGAAAGCAAATTACGGACTCCTCTTTGAATCTGCGTATTCCTCCAGGGCTTAGCTGTCCTGGATCTGCACAGCTCTGCGAGGGCCTGGGATCGGGAGAGACACTTAAGTGTTTTAGTACTATATCTCTTGACACAATGATGAAAATAATCATGGCCTCTAAACCTTCAAGCTGCATACTGGATCCTATTCCTACTAAACTGCTGAAGGAGCTGCTTCCTGTGCTTGGCCCTCCTATGTTGAACATAATAAACAGCTCTCTATCCACCGGATGTGTACCAAACTCACTAAAAGTGGCAGTGATAAAGCCTCTCTTGAAAAAGCCAAACCTTGACCCGGAAAATATAAAAAACTATCGGCCAATATCGAATCTTCCATTCCTCTCAAAAATTTTAGAAAAAGCTGTTGCGCAGCAACTCACTGCCTTTCTGAAGACAAACAATGTATACGAAATGCTTCAGTCTGGTTTTAGACCCCATCATAGCACTGAGACTGCACTTGTGAAGGTGGTAAATTACCTTTTAATGGCGTCAGACCGAGGCTCTGCATCTGTCCTCGTGCTACTAGACCTTAGTGCTGCCTTTGACACCATCGATCACCACATTCTTTTGGAGAGACTGGAAACCCAAATTGGTCTACACGGACAAGTTCTGGCCTGGTTTAGATCCTACCTGTCGGAAAGATATCAGTTTGTCTCTGTGAATGGTCTGTCCTCCGACAAATCAACTGTACATTTCGGTGTTCCTCAAGGTTCCGTTTTAGGACCACTATTGTTTTCACTATATATTTTACCTCTTGGGGATGTTATTCGAAAACATAATGTTAACTTTCACTGCTATGCGGATGACACACAGCTGTACATTTCAATGAAGCATGGTGAAGCCCCAAAATTGCCCTCGCTAGAAGCCTGTGTTTCAGACATAAGGAAGTGGATGGCTGAAAACTTTTTACTTTTAAACTCGGACAAAACAGAGATGCTTGTTCTAGGTCCCAAGAAACAAAGAGATCTTCTGTTAAATCTGACAATTCATCTTGATGGTTGTAAAGTCGTCTCAAATAAAACTGTGAAGGACCTAGGCGTTACTCTTGACCCTGATCTCTCTTTTGACGAACATATCAAGACTGTTTCAAGGACAGCTTTTTTCCATCTACGTAACATTGCAAAAATCAGAAATTTTCTGTCCAAAAATGATGCAGAAAAATTAATCCATGCATTTGTTACTTCTAGATTAGACTACTGCAATGCTCTATTTTCCGGCTACCCGGATAAAGCACTAAATAAACTTCAGTTAGTGCTAAATACGGCTGCTAGAATCCTGACTAGAACCAAGAAATTTGATCATATTACTCCAGTGCTAGCTTCCCTACACTGGCTTCCTGTTAAGGCAAGGGCTGATTTCAAGGTTTTACTGTTAACCTATAAAGCGTTACATGGGCTTGCTCCTACCTATCTTTCCGAGTTGGTCCTGCCGTACATACCAATACGTACGCTACGGTCACAAGACGCAGGCCTCCTAATTGTCCCTAGAATTTCTAAGCAAACAGCGGGAGGCAGGGCTTTCTCCTATAGATCTCAATTTTTATGGAACAGTCTGCCTACCCATGTGAGAGACGCAGACTCGGTCTCAACCTTTAAGTCTTTACTGAAGACTTATCTCTTCAGTAGGTCATATGATTGAGTGTAGTCTGGCCCAGGAGTGTGAAGGTGAACGGAAAGGCTGGAGCAACGAACAGCCCTTGCTGTCTCTGCCAGGCCGGTTCCCCTCTCCACTGGGGTTCTCTGCCTCTAACCCTGTTGCAGGGGCTGAGTCACTGGCCTGCTGGTGCTCTTTCATGCCGTCCCTGGGAGGGGTGCGTCACTTGAGTGGGTTGAGTTACTGACGTGATCTTCCTGTCTGGGTTGGCGCCCCCCCCCCCCTTGGTT
>NW_028162116.1:55000-87209 GCF_964263955.1 Coregonus lavaretus
AACACACATTTCTTTCCATAGGGCCGTGGGGTGAGACAGAGAGGCAGTTTAAGCCCCACCCTCTTCAATATATAAACAAATTGGCGAGGGCACTAGAATCGTCTGCAGGCACACAGACGTGGTTCAGGAGAGGTGTACACCTGACTTATATGGAACCATAACCTATCGGTACAGTACATGAAAACCAACAACACACAATGCAGGTGTAGCCTATTACACAGAACAAAAAATACAAACGCAACATGTAAACTGTTGGTCCCATATTTCTTGAGCTGAAATAAAAGACCCAGAAATGTTTCCATATGCACAAAAAGCTTATTTATTTGTTTACATCCATGTTAGTGAGCATTTCTCTTTTGCCAAAGATAATCCATCCACCTGACAGGTGTGGCATTTCAAGAAGCTGATTACACAGCCTTATCATTACAGGTGCACCTTGTGCTGGGGACAATAAAAGGCCACTCAAAAATGTGCAGTTTTGTCACACAACAAAATTCCACAGATTTCTCAAGTTTTGAGGGAGCATGCAATTGGCATGCTGACTGCAGGAATGTCCACCTGAGCTGTTGCCAGAGAAGTGAATGTTCATTTCTCAACCATAAGCCGCATCCACGTTGTTTTCGAGAATTTGGCAGTATAGTCAACCAGCCTCACAACTGCAGACCACGTGTAACCACGCCAGCCCAGGACCTCCAGATCCGGCTTCTTAACCTGCGGGATCATCTGAGAGCATTCACCCAGACAGCTGATGAAATAGACAGCTGATGAAACCATGGGTTTGCACAACCGAATAATTTCTGTACAAACAGTCAGAAACCGTCTCAGGGAAGCTCATCTGCGTGCTCGTCATCCTCACCAGGGTCTTGACCTGACTGCAGTTCGGCATCATAACCGATCTCAGTGGGAAAATACTCTCCTTCGATGGCTACTGGCATGCTTGAGAAGTGTGCTCTTCACGGATGAATCCCGGTTTCAACTGTACCGGGCAGATGGCAGACAGCATGTATGGCATCGTGTGGGCGAGCGGTTTGCTAATGTCAATGTTGTGAACAGAGTGCCCCATGATGGAGGTGGGGTTATGGTATACTTCCAACCAGGGTTATGGTATGGGCAGGCACAAGCTGCATAAGCTGCCGACAACGAACACAATTGCATTTTATCAATGGCGATTTGAATACACACAGATACCGTGACGAGATCCTGAGGCCCCTTTGTCATGCCATTCATCCACCGCCATCAAATCAAATCAAATCAAATCAAAAAAATGTATCACCTCATGTTTCAGTATGATAATGCATGGCCCCATGTCGCAAGGATCTGTACACAATTCCTGGAAGCTGAAAATGTTCCAGTTCTTCCATGACCTGCATACTCAACAGACATGTCACCCTTTGAGCATGTTTGGGATGCTTTGGATCGACGTGTACGACAGCGTGTTCCAGTTCCCGCCAATATCCAGCAACTTCGTACAGCCATTGAGGAGGAGTGGGACAACATTCCACAATCAACAGCCTGATCAACTCTATGCGAAGGAGAAATGTGTCGCGCTGCGTGAGGCAAATGGTCGCCACACCAGATACTGACTGGTTTTCTAATCCACACCTCTACCTTTTTTTTTAAAGGTATCTGTGACAAACAGATACATATCTATATTCCCAAGTCATGTGAAATCCATAGATTAGGGACTCATTAATTTTATTTCAATGTACTGATTTCCTTATATGAACTGCAACTCAGTAAAATCTTTGAAATTGTTGCATGTTGCATTTATATTGTTGTTCAGTGTAGATTAAGGCACAAGGGCATAGTTCAGGAGAGGTGTACACTTGACATGGTTGGCATCCCAAATGACACCCTATTCCCTATATAGTGCACTACTTTTGAACAGAGCCCTTGCTAAAGTAAAGCACTTATATGAAGAAAACAAAACGTAGAGTTCTTAAAGTAGAGCTCTTACATGGAACCCTTACCTAACTGTTTGGCACATGAAAAACAACTTCACACAAGTCTAGCCTAGAAGATTGAATTTAAAATGAGGGCTGGCACCCGTGTACCTTAAGGTTACCTGATGGTTCTATGAGTGAGGTCTCTCACTATGGGTAACGTCCCCTTTTAGGGGCGGAGTCTAGGAAGATCCAATCACACAACGCCTGTCGTAGACAGACAACAGCAACGGCCAATAATGGACCACTCCGTAGTCCGCTCCCGTCTTTACTTCTAAGTACACATTCTTTTTCCTGACACAAAGAGCCCACACTCATATCATAGAACCTATTTCAGTTCTACTTAAATTACTCATTCGATCTCTCGCTATGGGGATATAGCCAACTCCTGTAGTGCTCATATACCCTCCGAAGCCAAGTCTAGACATGTTAAACCCTCAGAAGCCAAGTCTAGACATGTGTGAGTGGGACCAGTTGTGTGTGAGTGGGACCAGTGGACTCAAGACTTAATGAGGAGTGAATGTCGTCAACCTTCTTTTCAAAGTGGTTGACAAAGTCATCCGCAGAGAGGGAGGAAGAAGGAGGTGGAGGATTAAGGAGAGAGGAGAAGGTGGAAAATAGTTTCCTAGGGTTAGAGGCAGAAGCTTAGAATTTAGAGTGATAGAAAGCGGATACAGTGGAATTGAAGGTAGAGTGGAGGGAGTGAAAGGATGATAGATCCTTCGGAAGTTTTGTTTTCTTCCATATTCGCTCAGTGGCCCACAGCCCGGTTCTGTAAGCTCACAATGAGTCACTCAGCCACAGAGCAGGAGGGGAAGGACGAGCCGGACGGAAGGAAAGATCAACTGCATTTTGTCCAGAAAAATAATATATATCCAGCTGAATGAGCTACTGTTTGGAATGAACGTAAATGCCTCTTTTGTTTCAAGGTCCTTGCCTTGTACACCTGCATAATATAGGCGTATTGCCTGTGATTAGAAGTAGAACAACCTCTAGTAAAGATGAAGTCAAGGCCTGCCTTGTGAGAGGAAGGGAACTGGGAAAGGGTGAGGTCAAAAGAGGCAAGGAGGGGAAAGAAAGAGTTGGAAGGAGAATTAATTGAAGGCAGACGTCAGGAGGTTGAAGTCGCCAAGTACGAACAGCGGTGAGCCATCGTCAGGAAATGAGCTTATCAAGGTGTCAAGCTCATTGAGGAACTCTCCAAGGGCACCTGGCGGGCGATAAATGACAACAATGTTATGCTTGAGTGTACAAGTGACAGTGACAGCATGGAATTCAAATGAGGAAATGGACAGGTGAGAGAGGGAGTCTCCACTTAGGAAAGATTTGTAGCCCTGTGCCACCACCGCGATGACCAGATGCTCTCGGACTATTAGAGAAAACATACTCAGATGACAAAAGAGCAGCTGGAGTAGCAGTGTTCTCTCGGCTGATGCGTGTCTCCGTCAGGGCCAAAAAGTCAAGGGACTGAAGGGCAGCATAGGCTGAGATGAACTCGGCGTTCTTGACCGCAGATCAGCAGTTCCAAACGCTGCCAGAGACCAGGAATTGGGTTGTGCGCGCAGGGTACACTAAATTAGAAGGGTTGCAGCCAAGGGGTGGGGAGCGTCTGTAAAGCCTACAGGGGGAGGAGCCAACAGCTAGAGAAAACACACACATTCACTATATAGTATATATATAAAAGTACATGGACACCCCTTCAAATTATTTCAGCCACACCGGTTGCTGACAGGTGTAAAAAATTAAGCGCACAGCCATGCAATCTCCATAGCCAAACATTGGCAGTAGAATGGCCTTACTGAAGAGCTCAGTGACTTTCAACGTGCCACCGTCATAGGATGCCAACTTTCCAACAAGTCAGTTAGTCAAATTTCTGCCCTGCTAGAGCTGCCCCGGTCAACTGTAAGTGCTGTTATTGTGAAGTGGAAACATCTAGGAGCAACAACGGCTCAGCCGCAAAGTGGTAGGATACACAAGCTCGCTGAAGCGTGTAGTGCATAAAAATCGTCTGTCCTCGGTCGCAACACTCACTACCGAGTTCCAAACTGCCTCTGGAAGCAACGTCAGCACAAGAACTGTTCGTCGGGAGCTTCATGAAATGGGTTTCCATGGCCGAGCAGCTGCACACAAGCTTAAGATCATCATGCGCAATGCCAAGCGTCGGCAGAGTGATGTAAAGTTTGCTGCTATTGGACTCTGTAGCAGTGGAAACGCATTCTCCGGAGTGATGAATCACGCTTCACCATCTGGCAGTCCGACGGACAAATCTGGGTCTGCCCAAATGCATAGTGCCAACTGTAAAGTTTGGTGGAGGAGGAATAATGGTCTGGGGGTGTTTTTCATGGTTTGGGCTAGACCCCTTAGTTCCAGTGAAGGGAAATCTTAATGCTACAGCATACAACGACATTCTAGACGATTCTATCCTTCTAACTTTGGGGAAAAAGTTTGGGGAAAGTCCTTTCCTGTTTCAACATGACAACGCCTCCGTGCACAGAGCGAGGTCCAAACATAAATGGTTTGTCAAGATCGGTGTGGAAAAACTTGACTGGCCTGCACAGAGCCCTGACCTCAACCCCATCGAACACCTTTGGGATGAATTGGAACACCGACTGCAAGCCAGGCCTAATCAGGGCCCAACCTCACTAATGCTCTTGTGGCTGAATTGAAGCAAGTTCCTGCAGCAATGTTCCAACATCTAGTGGAAAGCCTTCCCAGAAGAGTGGAGGCTGTTATAGCAGCAAAGGGGGGACCAACTCCATTTTAATGCCCATGATTTTGGAATGACATGTTTGACGAGCAGGTGTCCACAGCAGGTAGTAGTTGCCAAAGCTACCAAAGAGCTAAATGAGATTGTCTTTTAATAAGCCTCTCTTTCCTTCCTCCAACAACTCCGCAGAACAACTCCGCAGAACAACTCCGCAGAACAACTCCGCAGGACAACTCCGCAGGACAACTCCGCAGAACAACTCCGCAGGACAACTCCGCAGGACAACTCCACAGGACAACTCCGCAGAACAACTCGGCAGAACCGTCTTTGTTTGAGCAGTCAGCTCACACACCAAGTAGGCCACTGGGAAGACAGGCAGCACTTAAGGTAGATGGCCTTAGCTAGCAAAAAGACGTACTAGTCAACATATTATCACTCCTGGAGATATCAGGAGTCCTGTAGCTATAGAATGAAGCTACGTGCAGAGTAAAGAACGGCGGTCAATTGGTTTGAGTCATATTGACGTGAAGTGTAACTGTAATTGTACTGGAGGCCTCGGATAATAAAAGCCAGACATTCTTTCTCCACCGTTGAATAGTTCTTCTCTCTTGGAAGTAACTTTCTGCTTAGGTAGAGAATGGGATGTTCTTCACCGTCATGTGCCTGGGTGAGGACAGCACCCAGACCCACCTCCGAAGCATCCGCTTGGACAATGAATTCCTTCTTGAAGTCTGGTGCCACCAGGATCGGACTGGAGCAGAGTGCTCGCTTCAGGTTGAGGAAAGCCGCCTCCGCCGCAGGGTTCCACTTCACCATTCGTGAGTGGCGTTTGGTCGTCAGCTCCGTCAACGGTGCAGCTATGGTAGCAAAATCTTCAATAAAGCGTCTATAGTAGCCAGCGAGGCCCAAAAATGACCTTACTTGCTTCTTGGTGATGGGCTGCGGCCAGTCCTGTATGGCCCGCAGTTTGGCTTCCTGTGGTTTGACCAACCCCCGCCCAATGGTGTACCCCAGGTAGTTTGTCTCACTGAAGGCCAGCTTGCACTTCTTCGGGTTTGCCGTGAGCCCTGCTTCCCTGAGCGAATCCAGCACCGCTTTTACCCGGGGTATGTGGCTGGCCCAATCCGGACTTTGTATAACAACATCATCCAAATAAGCCGCTGCGTACCTCTTGTGGGGCGCAAGGACTCGATCCATCAGGCGTTGGAACGTGGCAGGTGCCCCGTGGAGACCAAACGGAAGTCGGGTATACTGGTAGAGCCCCTCCGGGGTGGCAAAGGCTGTCTTCTCCTTGGACGCCGGGGTCAGGGGCACCTGCCAGTAGCCTTTTGTGAGATCAAGAGTGGTTAGGAAACGAGCATGCCCCAAGGAGTCTATTAAATCATCGACACGAGGCATTGGGTATGCATCAAATTCAGACACTTCATTCAACTTTCGATAGTCATTACAAAATCGTACTGAACCGTCTGGCTTGGGAACTAGTACGATGGGACTTGCCCAGGCACTGTGGGACTCTTCGATTACTCCCAACTCCAGCATCTTCCTTACCTCCTTCTGTATAACCACTTTACGAGCCTCTGGCACGCGGTACGGGCGCTGGTTTACCGTTCGGCCAGGCATGGTGCGGATCTCATGTTGGACCACCTCTGTGTGACCGGGAAGGGAGGAGAAGACATCCTGGTTCTGCTCCACGAGTTCCAGGGCCATCTGTCGTTGATGTGGGGACAGATTTGGACCCAGCTGAACCTCTTCTCGCGCCGGTTCCTTGGTCTCTGTGGGGGGTAGACAGCTGAACATCGCCTCTCTGGCGTGCCACTTCTTTAAAAGGTTAACATGATAAATCTGCTCAGTTTTTCTTTTATCTGGTTGCCTCACCTTGTAGTTTACTTCTCCCATGCGTTCAATGACCTCATATGGTCCTTGCCAGGTTGCCAGGAATTTACACTCAACGGTTGGCACCAGGACCAGCACTCTGTCCCCCGGCTTAAACTACCTGGGTTGAGCAGATCTGTTGTAGGAGGCTTGCTGTTGCCGCTGACTGGCCTCCAGGTGTTCCCGCATCATGGGATAGATGGCCTTCATTCTCTCCCTCATAGCCCCGACATGGTCGATCAGTGTCCGCTGTTGGCATGGCTGCTCCTCCCAGGCCTCCTTGGCGATGTCGAGCAGTCCTCTGGGTCTGTAGGAAAGCAAGAGCTCAAAGGGTGAAAAACCAGTAGAAGACTGAGGTACCTCTCTCACCGCAAATAATAGGTATGGTAACAGCTGATCCCAGTTGCGCCCATCTTCCCCTACCGCTTTCCGCAGCATGGATTTTAGTGTTTTGTTAAAACGTTCGACTAGGCCATCTGTCTGGGGGTGGTAGACCGAGGTTCTCAGCTGTTTGATTTTCAGTAAAGCACAGAGTTCTTTCATCACCCTGGACATGAATGGAGTCCCTTGGTCCGTCAATATCTCTTTTGGGATTCCCAGACTAGTTGAGAGACGGAACAGCTCCTTGGCGATTTGTCTGGATGTAGCCTTCCTCAGCGGAATGGCCTCCGGGTACCGGGATGCATAGTCCAGAATGACCAGAATGTATTGATGTCCCCTGGAACTTTTCGGTAAGGGCCCGACTATGTCTAATCCAATCCTCTCAAAAGGAGTTTCGATAATGGGCAAGGGAATGAGCGGGTTTCTATATGTGGGCTTTGGCGCAACCTGCTGACACTCAGGGCAACTACGGCAGTAGTTCTCTATCTCTTTGTGTACTCCTGGCCAAAAGAAACGTTGCATGATTCTTTCCTTAGTCTTCTCTACCCCCAAGTGGGCCCCAAGCGGGTGTGTGTGTGCTAGGTTGAGTACTGTGGCCCGATAGGGCTGTGGCACGAGGAGCTGTTCATGCACTTCATCATTTTTCTTGACTATCTGATATACTAACCCCCGGTTTACTGCGAAATGGGGGTAAGTAGGGTTTGTCTTATCACCTAACACTACACCTTCTAATACCTGCACATTTCTTAAGGCATTTGCAAGAGTAGGATCTTGTAATTGAGCCGTACCATACTGGCCTGTGAGAGGGGGAAGCTCTTGGGTGCCTGGGACGTCTTCTTCACTGGAGAACGGAGCACTTTCCTGGGCTGCGTTCTCTTCTCCCGTATCCGGACCAGTCTCTGTGTCGGTCTGGGCACCTGCCATCCCTATCAGAGCCCGGGCGGGAGTGAGTAATTCGGAGGATTGCACCGGAGCCTTCCCAGGATGAGTCTTGCCTCTCCGTTTCCGAGGTACTCGGGTTATCCTCTCCTGAGACTCTCTCCAGAGTGGGTAAAAGGCTGGGCAGTCTCGTCCAATTAGGACAGGGACGGGGAGGGAATCAACCACCCCCGCCGTCGTGTGTATGGTTCCCCGTGTGCTGGTCATTGTAAGTTCAGTAATGGGGTATTCTCTGGTGTCTCCATGGACACAGGAAACTGGGAGGACTTTCCCCGGGGTCAGACACGTTGGGCCCACCAAATCCTTACGCACCAGGGTGGCCCGGCTACCAGAATCTAGTAAGGCCTCCACATCATGGTGATTCACAGTTACCGGGCAGGTGGGGGGTCGATCTGGGCCGCCATCTACGACTCCCAAGAGCGAGGCAAAACGGTGTGTGGGTGCTGAGCTGGAGGACTCCGCAGTGGGCATAGGTTCATCGGCTGGTTTCCCACACTGCCAGGAGATATGTCCCATCTCCCCACACCGGTAACACTGTCGAGTTTCCCCCTCCTGGTGTACTCTTCTTGGACCCGCCGGGTTTCTGGCTCCCCCTGGAGCCGGGATAAGTCCTGACGTGGCTGGGTTCGAGACCTTGGGGTCCTTTGGACGGGTTCTTCCCATTTGTGGTGGGGGCGCACTCCTGGGGTCTTTTCGGGAAGCATTCAGCATCTCCGCTGTGGCCTGGTACTTTTCCACAGCTTCCACGGTCAGATCAGCCGTGGTCAAGGCCTGTTGACTGATGAACCGTTTTGCCTCATAAGGCAGGGCGCGTAGGTAACGATCCACCACAACGGCCTCCACCACCGCCGCTGCTGTATTCCTCTGCGGATCCAGCCATTTCCTTGCGATTCGGACAAGTTCATGCATCTGCGCCCGAGGAGGCTGGTCTGGTTGGAAGGTCCAGCTGTGAAAGCGCTGGGCCATACCAAACTTTGTGAGTCCATATCTGCTGAGGATCTCAGACTTCAGGGCATCATAGTCAGTAACCTGGTCAGGGCCCAGGTCCCGGACAGCATTCAGCGATTCCCCGGTTAGGAAGGGGGCTAACAGACCAACCCACTGTTGCTTGGGCCAGGCTTCCCTAGTGGCCGTGGCCTCAAATGCATGCAGGTATGCCTCAATGTCATCGGTAGCTCCCATCTTAGATATAAAGTCACTTGCCTTTATTGGGCGGGTATTTTGGACAACCCTCTGTCTCTGCAACTGCAATTCCTCTGCCTTCAGAAGGTTGGCTTTCTTTTGCTCCTCCAAGAGAGCCACGTTTGCTTGCATCTGGGCTTGCTGGCCAGCAACAAGGGCTTTCAATATGTCCTCCATTTCAGTCGGCGGGGAGCCTACGGCCAACTTGGAAAACTGGGTGATCAAACCTTCGGTATCCTCCTCTGACATGCACTATTAACGCTTGAGCTGCCCGTGTTCTCCACCATCTGTGACATCACGAGAGGCTACACAGCTTTCAGCGGGATTGCTCAAGTAGTGCAAGGAGACAAGGTTCAAACAAAACAAGGATTTTATTATAGGTCTTGGGAAATTAACGAAAATATAACAACATTCTGTTCTCTTGTGGCTCTTTAAGGGTTAACAGTTCAGGGATGTCTCTTCCACATCCAAAATCATAATTCTCACTCGCTCAGATAACTTTTCCCCAGCCTTACTGTAGTCCACGTTGCAGCTAGTGGCCAACCCAGCAAAAGTCCTTCCAAATGTCTCTCACGTATTTCCACAGGCGAATATATCCAAAGGTGAGTATTTCCCAAAGGTAAGTATCTCCAAATCCTTATATTCCTCATGGAAGTGGACGTGCAGCACTCTTGTCCTCCAGAGAGCCCAGGTTGGAGACTGTGTTTCTTCACCCCCCACACACCCTCTCAGTGTGTCTCTTCCCTTCCAAAACCTTCAGCTCATCAGCTCCTGATTTGTTTCAGCTGCGTGGGAAGATTGGCCATAGAGGGGTGGAGTTCCCGACCATACCAGCAGATGGAGCCATAGCTGTCTGGGTTTGCAGCCATCTCAGGGGGATGTAACGTCCCTCCAGGACACAGCCTCTCGTGACATCACAGTATATTTTTGTACTTTATTTTTACATGGGCTTACTGTACACAAGTGGCAAACGCATAAGATTTCTGTTTGTTTTTACAAGTGCTACATGTAAATGCACAAGATTTCTGTTTTGTCTTTTTGTACAAGTGCTAAATGCACAGGTTTTTTTTGTTTTGCAACATGCATTTAGCCCACAGTGAACAATAAACATTTATTTCTCCAGCTTCATGTCCTGAGCATTGTGTTTTCTATTTTTCTACGTAGTGATTAGTGACTGTTCAGCAGTGTTTTTTATTTTGATTGACTCGGGGCACGATTTGACAACATAGTTCAGTTTTGAGCACAGATTGAACTGTTTTGAGGTGAAAGTTTGGTTTTGCAAGAAGAGTCTGAGGTTTTGTGAATGTAGCTTGAAAATTGGGTTTTGTGTTCACAGTTAAGAGAAAAGGAGAGCAGCTTTCAAGAAATGTGTCTTAGCAATCGAGAAAAACTGTAATAAGGGGGAGGGTGACAAGCTTGGGAAACCCTCACCCTCCTCCACCCCTTTGTAAAAACCACCATGCCACATACTGACAGGTAGCTGACCTTTTCTGAGCTAGCAACCGATTGAAAGTGGCATGGTGTTATTTAACCCATAAGAGTCTAATCCCTGTCCAAGCCGGGGGACGGGGGGATTAATAAGCTATATGGAATTGTTTTAAGAAGGTCATACCAATGAGTATTTTGCTATTTGATTTGTAATTTTAAGACCCCTTAAAGTCTCCCCAAAAAAAAAAATATATATATATACAAAAACAAACAATATACTTTTTTTTACTTGGGCTTACTAATATTAGCCTATAGAAACACATTGAAAAGATTCACTATATGGAGTCCCCCCCCAAAAAAAAATCTAAAGGAACTTTGTTCTGAAGTGTCTGTCCTATATCTGAGAGATATAAGAAAGATCAGGAAACTTTTTTTATTTAAATTTTTTACATGCATTGAACCCCTTCTTTTTCTCACTAAACAGTCTCCATATATACTACCATGAATTTCTTTGACTGTTACCGGGGGACCTTCTGATACTGTTACTTCAGAGGCCTGGGGGCGTCCTAGAGCAAAACAACCGACGTGTTCGTGAGTGTCTCACCTTTACACATATTAGCCCAAACTATTCGGAACGCTGCAGACAGAAGTTGGCAGATCGCCGGTACCGACTTCAGACGAGTCCCAAGACACTTTGTGGGGGTCGTAGATCAACACGGAGAACACCGTGAGTCTCATCTTTCCACAGACGGATTCGTAGGCCAAACCGTTCGTACGCTACGGACGATTTTGTGAGCAGGACCAATTTTTTCCGGGATGTCTCATGGTCTGACAACCTTCCACCGCAGATGTGGAAGTGTTACATAGGCGGATGTGGTATATTGAGATGCATCCAATGTAAAAAAAATAAATAAAAAAAGATATCTCTATACATTGGCGGATGTTTATGGGGATGTTTTTTTATGATACGGGGGCGCGGACATCGACCTTAGAGGGTTTTAACAGAACCTGCAACACACACAGACCTTTTCTGAATTCAAGACCTGATCGAAAGTGGCATGGTGGTATTTAACAGAGCCGGGGGAGGTGGCAGGGAGGACCTGACATACACAGACAGACAGACACGCACTCACACACAAACACATCAAGCTACACCCTATTATAAGCCTAATATCCCTTTGTTTGTGGGAATTTGCTTTGCCTGATTACAACGTATTTCGACTTTAATCCATTTTAGCAGGATTGAGTTGGTAATAAAGGTCGCTAAAGGTTTAATTAAAGGTTTCCACTTAATGATCGTAGATCTACATGCGTGTGGGTGGAGTCTGATTGTTTGGAGCAACATGCATCTTTTTGTAACATGACTCCCTCGTCGGTCGATGTGTTCTCCCTCTCTCCCTGTCTCTCTATAACTATCTGCCTTCTCCCTCTCTCCCTCTCTCTCTATCTCTCTGCCTTCTCCCTCTCTCCCTGTCTCTCTCTATCTCTCTGCCTTCTCCCTCTCCCTGTCTCTCTATAACTATCTGCCTTCTCCCTCTCTCCCTCTCTCTCTCTATCTCTCTGCCTTCTCCCTCTCTCGCTTTCTCTCTCTACCTCTCTGCCTTCTCCCTCTCCCCCTTTTCTGTTTCTCTCCATCCACTTTTATCTCAACTCCCAACTCTCAACCCCTCGGGTTTCTCTCTTTCCCCCTCCTCTCTCTCCTTCTCCCTCTATCTCTCATCAGTCCCTCTGCCCCTTCTCTCGTACGCCCAAACTGTAGTCCCCCTCTCCCATTTAGAATACATTATTATGGCAGAAAGCAGCGCTCGTGGTTGCCTTGACACCAAATGCTATTGTTCTTGGCAAACTCAGATCAACACATGGAGAAGAGTGTGGGAAGGAAGAGAGAGCAAGAGAGAAGGTAGAGAGCGAGAGAGAAGGTAGAGAGAGCAAGAGAGAAGGTAGAGAGCAAGAGAGAAGGAAGAGAGAGCAAGAGAGAAGGTAGAGAGCAAGAGAGAAGGTAGAGAGAGCAAGAGAGAAGGTAGAGAGAGCAAGAGAGAAGGTAGAGAGCAAGAGAGAGAGAGATGTGGGGGGAGAGAGGTGGAGAGAGAGAAATAGAGGGAGAGAGAGAACATGGAGACAGCGATGGGGATAGAGGGAGAAAATATATAGAATGGAGAGAGAGAGAGAGAGAGAGAGAGAGAGAGAGAGAGAGAGAGAGAGAGAGAGAGAGAGAGAGAGAGAGAGAGAGAGAGAGAGAGAGAGAGAGAGAGAGAGAGAGAGAGAGAGAGAGAGAGAGAGAGAGAGAGAGAGAGAGAGAGAGAGAGAGAGAGAGAGAGAGAGAGAGTGAGTTGAAGCCAACATGCTGTTCTTGGCAAACACAAATGTTAAACAAACGTTGGAAAAAACACAAAGAGTGCAAGAGAGGCGAGACCTTAGAGGAGGTTTTCAAACACACTAATGATTTAATAAACAGGTTGGAGAGTCGTTGGGCAATCTGACAGGTTTTCAAACACACTAATGATTTAATAAACAGGTTGGGGTCATTGGGCAGACTATCTCACACTATACACCCTGAGTCCCAAATGTCACCATATTAACTTTATAGTTCACTACTTTTGACAAGAGTAGTGTACTATATAGGGAATAGGGTGCCATTCTCTGGTCTAAAGTAGTGCACTATAGAGGGAATAGGGTGCCATTTGGGACGCACCCTCAGTAGATACTCTGGCTGCTCTCCTAGCAACAGCAGGGCCATTAGCTACAATACCTCGGCCTCTTCTGGTCTCATCTGAGAGGATGAACAGATGTGATTGGTATTTCATGTACTTCATTTCAACAAGTATCTCTATGGACCTGGTGCTGTAATCCTGGCGCCGACCAAGTTGGCGGCCTCGCGACTAGCTCTTAGGAAACGTTGCAGTATTTTGTTATTTTATGTATAATTTTTTACATTATTAGCTCAGAAATGGTTTTGTATCATTTCATACAGCCGGGGGAAACTATTGGATATCAGAGCGGCGGTAACTCACCAGCATTACGACCAGGAATACGACTTTCCCGAAGCAGATCCTTTGTTTGCTCTCCCCAGGGCAACTGAACTGATTCCAGCGGCTGACCCAAAACATCAACATGGAGGAGAGGCACTCGGAGCGGCCTGCTGGTTCGACTTAGGAGGCGCGCACACCACCCACCGCTTCCAAGTATCCTACTCGCTAATGTTCAGTCTCTAGTTAACAAGCTTGACGAACTCCGGGCAAGGATTTCTTTCCAGAGAGACATCAAGGCCTGTAACATACTCTGTTTCACGGAAACATGGCTCTCTTGGGATATTCTGTCGAAATCGGTCCAGCCAGAGGGGTTCTCTGTTCATCGCGCAGACAGGAATAAATATCTCTCCGGGAAGAAGAAGGGCGGAGGTGTGTGTTTCATGATTAACGACTCATGGTGTAATTGTAGTAACATACAGGAACTCGAGTCCTTTTGTTCACCCGACCTAGAATATCTCACAATCAAATGTTGACCGTATTATCTCCCAAGATAATTTTCTTTGTTTATAGTCACGGCCGTGTATATCCCCCATCAAGCCGATACCACGACAGCCCTCAAAGAACTTCACTGGACTTTATGCAAACTGGAAACCACATATTCTGAGGCTGCATTTATTGTAGCCGGGGAATTTAACAAAGCAAATTTGAGGACTAGGCTGCCGAAGTTCTATCAACATATCGACTGTTGTACTCACACTGCCAAAATCCTTGACCATTGCTAATCGAACTTCCGGGATAGTTATAAGGCCCTCCCCCGCCCTCCTTTCGGCAAATCTGACCACGACTCTATTTTGCTCCTCCCTTCCTATAGGCAGAAACTCAAACAGGAAATACCCGTGCTAAGGACTATTCAACGCTGGTCTGACCAATCGAAATCCACGCTTCAAGATTGTTTTGATCACGTGGACTAGGATATGTTCCGGGTGGCTTCCGAAAATAATTTAGACGAATACACTGAAACGGTGACTGAGTTTATGAGGAAATGTATAGGTGATGTTGTGCCCACTGTGACTATTAAAACCTTCCCTAACCAGAAACCGTGGATAGATGGCAGCATTCGCTCCAATCTGAAAGTGCGAACCACCACATTCAACCGTGGCAAGGTGACTGGGAATATGGCAGAATACAAACAGTGTAGCTACTCACTCCGCAAGGCAATTAAACTGGCAAAACATCAGTATAGAGACGAAGTGGAGTCGCAATTCAACGGCTCAGACACGAGACGTATGTGGCAGGGTCTACAGACAATCACGGACTACAAAAGGAAAACCAGCCACGTCGCCAACACTGACTTCTAGCTTCCAGACAAGCTAAACACCTTCCTTGCCTGCTTTGAGGATAACACAGTGCCACTGACGAGGCCCACTACCAAGGACTGTGGCCTCTCCTTCTCCATGGCCGACGTGACGAGACCAGCTGGCTGGTGTGTTTATGGACATATTCAATCTCTCCCTATCCCAGTCTGCTGTTCCCACATGCTTCAAGGTGGCCACCATTGTTCCTGTACCGAAGAAAGCAAAGGTAACTGAACTAAATGACTATCACCCTGTAGCACTCACCTCTGTCATCATGAAGTGCTTTGAGAGACTAGTCAAGGATCAAATCACCTCTACCTTACCTGTCACCCTAGACCCACTTCAATTTGCTTACCGCCCCAATACATCCACAGACGATGCAATCGCCATCACACTGCGCACTGCCCTATCCCATCTGGACAAGAGGAATACCTAAGAGAGAATGATGTTCGTTGACTTTAGCTTAGCATTCAACCCCATAGTACCCTCAAAGCTCATCATCAAATTCGAGGCCCTGGGTCTGAACCTCGCCCTGTGCAACTGGGTCCTGGAATTCCTGACGGGCCGCCCCCAGGTGGTGAAGGTAGGAAACAACATCTCCACTTCGCTGATCCTCAACACTAGGGCCCCACAAGGGTGTGAGCTCAGCCCCCTCCTGTACTCTCTGTTCACCCATGACTGGGTGGCCATGCATGCCTCCAACTCAATCATCAAGTTTGCAGGCGACACAACAGACTTCAGGAAACAGCAGAGGGTGCACCCCCCTATCGACGGGACTGCAGTGGAGAAGGTGGAAAGCTTCAAGTTCCTTGGCGTACACATCACCGACAAACTCAAATGGTCCACGCAGACAGTGTGGTGAAGAAGGCTCAACAGAGCCTCTTCAACCTCAGGAGGCTGAAGAAATTCGGCTTGGCACCTAAAACCCTCACAAAACTTTTACAGATGCACAATTGAGAGCATCCTGTCGTGCTGTTTCACAGCCTGGTACGGCAACTGCACCGCCCGCAAACGCAGGGCTCTCCAGAGGGTGGTGCGGTCTGCCGAACACATTATCGGGGGCAAACTACCCGCCCTCCAAGACACATACAGCACCCGATGTCACAGGAAGGCCAAAAAGATAATCAAGGACATCAACCACCCGAGTAACTGCGTGTTAATCCCGCTATCATCCAGAAGGCGAGCTCAGTATAGGTGCATCAAAGCTGGGACAGAGAGAATGAAAAATAGCTTCTATCTCAAGGCCATCAGACTATTAAATAGCCATCACTAGCACATTAGAGGCTGCTGCTGCCTATTGAAATCACTGGCCACTTTAAGAAATGGAACACTAGTCACTTGAATAATGTTTACAGTCACTTTAATTACGTTTACATATATTGCACTAATCATCTCATTATATTCCATAATATTCTACTGTATCTTAGTCCATGCCGCTCTGTCATTGCTTGTCCATATATGTACAATGAGGGGAAAAAAGTATTTGATCCCCTGCTGATTTTGTACGTTTGCCCACTGACAAAGACATGATCAGTCTATCATTTTAATGGTAGGTTTATTTGAACAGTGAGAGACAGAATAACAACAATAAAATCCAGAAAAATGCATGTCAAAAATGTTATAAATTGTTTTGCATTTTAATGAGGGAAATAAGTATTTGACCCCTTTGCAAAACATTACTTAGTACTTGGTGGCAAAAACCCTTGTTGGCAATCAGAGGTCAGACGTTTCTTGTAGTTGGCTACATCTCAGGAGGGATTTTGTCCCACTCCTCTTTGCAGATATTCTCCAAGTCATTAAGGTTTTTAGGCTGACGTTTAGCAACTTGAACCTTCAGCTCCCTCCACAGATTTTCTATGGGATTAATTTCTGGAGACTGGCTAGGCCACTCCAGGACCTTAATGTGCTTCTTCTTGAGCCACTCCTTTGTTGCCTCGGCCGTGTGTTTTGGGTCTTTGTAATGCTGGAATACCCATCCACGACCCATTTTCAATGCCCTGGCTGAGGGAAGGAGGTTTTCACCCAAGATTTGACGGTACATAGCCCCGTCCATCGTATATAATATATATAATGCCATTTAGCAGACGCTTTTATCCAAAGCGACTTACAGTCATGCGTGCATACATTATTTAATTTTTTGTGTATGGGTGGTCCCGGGGATCGAACCCACTACCTTAGCGTTACAAGCGCCGTGCTCTACCAGCTGAGCTACAGAGGATCGTCCCTGTGATGCAGTGAAGTTGTCCTGTCCCCTTAGCAGAAAAACACCCCCAAAGCATAATGTTTCCACCTCCATGTTTGACGGTGGGGATGGTGTTCTTGGGGTCATAGGCAGCATTCCTCCTCCTCCAAACACCGCGAGTTGAGTTGATGCCAAAGAGCTCGATTTTGGTCTCATCTGACGACAACACTTTCACCCAGTTCTCCTCTGAATCATTCAGATGTTCATTGGCAAACTTCAGATGGGCCTGTGTATGTGCTTTCTTGAGCAGGGGGACCTTGCGGGCGCTGCAGGATTTCAGTCCTTCACCGCGTAGTGTGTTACTAATTGTTTTCTTGGTGACTATGGCCTTGAGATCATTGACAAGATCCTCCCGTGTAGTTCTGGGCTGATTCCTCACCGTTTTCATGATCATTGCAATGCCACAAGGTGAGATCTTGCATGGAGCCCCAGGCCGAGGGAGATTGACAGTTATTTTGTGTTTCTTCCATTTGCGAATAATCGCACCAACTGTTGTCACTTTCTCACCAAGCTGCTTGGTGATGGTCTTGTAGCCCATTCCAGCCTTGTGTAGTTCTACAGTCTTGTCCCTGACATCCTTGGAGAGCTCTTTGGTCTTGGCCTTGGTGGAGAGTTTGGAATCTGATTGATTGATTTCTTCTGTGGACAGGTGTCTTTTATACAGGTAACAAACTGAGATTAGAAGCACTCCCTTTAAGAGTGTGCTCCTAATCTCAGCTCGTTACCTGTGTAAAAGACACCTGGGAGCCAGAAATCTTTCTGATTGAGAGGGGGTCAAATACTTATTTCCCTCAATAAAATGCAAAACAAGTTATAACATTTTTGACATGCGTTTTTCTGGATTTTTTTGTTGTTATTCTGTCTCTCGCTGTTCAAATAAACCTACCATTACAATTATAGACTGATCATGTCTTTGTCAGTGGACAAACGTACAAAATCAGCAGGGGATCAAATACATTTTTCCCTCACTGTATATTTTCTTAAATTCCATTCCTTACTAGTTTAGTGTGTATTAGGTATATGTTGTGAAATTGTTAGATATTACTTGTTAGATATTACTGGACTGTCAGAGCTAGAAGCACAAACATTTTGCTACACCCGCTATAACATCTTCTAAACATGTGTATGTGAAAAATAAAATTTGATTTGATTTGAGATCAGGTTATTATATACAAAAAAAAGTATAACAACAGGAATATATAGATACCTCTAGTCTGAGAACTGTCTGAACAGAGGACTGTCTGAAAGTTGTAACTGCTATTTCATGTAGCTACCACATTTGAATAAACAAAAACAAAATTTGATAATATTTTAAATAAAATACAGAAACGTCGGTCTGGTCTGGTCTGACAGGCTCAACAGACGACTGTGTCTCACAGTTAGGATCAGTATTTTATCTTCTATATTTTATTATAATTATTTATATTATTATTTATCTATTTGAACAATAATCGCAGAAGGGACACGTGTTGCTATATAAATAAAACAATGATATAGCTAAACAATATAGCGGTAGCTAAAATAATTATATAGATAAACTTGCCAGTTTGCCTCATTGTGTAAAGTGACGACTTGATTAACGTAATGTAAATATTAGGTTAGGTAATCTAAAATATTAATCTCATTAAAACTGTGAGTTGAAAACTAGTTGTAGGAGATAAGAGCAGAAGAATAAAACAGACATGAGGACATATCAACAGACGTTGTTTTTAAACATGGCTGCTGAGCTGACCGCAGAGCAATGACCCATAGTAACGCTGAAACACAAAAACCTTTTGAACAGATCTATTGAACACTGTGACTGCAATTCATATACATCTAAAACTCCACCCACAACATTGGCTGGTGAAATCAAAACATTCCATTTTGACAGTCACTAAATCATGAATACATTGCATAAAATTACAATAAATCTGTTGATAATGAGAAGATAATATGCGTTCATTAGCGGATTTAGCCGTTTCAGATGAGGGAGGATGTTTTTTTATGAGCATGGCCTTATTTCTATTACAGCATATTGGATGACTGTCCTTCGTATTCCATTCACCCAGTTCAATGTAACATCGATAGGTTTAGGATACTACATGATACTCTAATCTTCCCTATACCCATCATGAGGTTGCTACAACCTAGCCTATGAATGAAAGATTACAACATAGGTGCACACAGGTCGAGAGACACATTTTGATGTGACAGACAGTAGAACATGGACAGACAGTGACAATCAATACCTCCTTGCACACTCTTGCCTGCATCTAGCTGATAGTGGGTTGTAATCATTAGTCCAACAGTTGCAAACAAGAGTTTCTATTGGACAAATTCAGGTATGTTTATCCCCGTTTTGTTCTGTTTGCTTCTGTTTAAGAAACGTTTTTCAACAGAATTGGCTGAATGAATACACCCCTGATCACGCGTAAACGCAGTTCCACTGGCGGTCCCTGGTGGCAATAAATTAGTTAAACCTTACCTTGACTTGGAAGAGTTCCAGTGTTGTGTTGGATAGTCATAGCCAGCTAGCTAACATAGAATCCCTCTGTTTGAGCAGGGTGTTTCAGTAGGCTAAACTAGCTAGCTGCAATTGCTAGCTAAGTAAGTGAAACTGAAAGTGAAAAAATTAAAATGTCTCTCTTCCTTCTCCTTCATTTTGGAATAAATTAATTTGTTCAAAACTGTTCAACTATTTTATTTCTCTCTCTTTGAGTCAACTACTCACCACATGTTATGCACTGCAGTGCTAGCTAGCTGTAGCTTATGCTTTCAGTACTAGATTAATTCTCTGATACTTTGATTGGGTGGACAACATGTCAGTTCATGCTGCAAGAGCTCTGATAGGTTGGAGGACGTCCTCCGGAAGTTGTCATAATTACTGTGTAAGTCTATGAAAGGGGGTGAGAACCATGAGCCTCCTAGGTTTTGTATTGAAGTCAATGTACTCAGAGGAGGACAGAAGCTAGCTAACTAGCTGTCCTCTGGCTACACCATGGTGCAACGATACAGAGTGCTGTTGAGGCTACCGTAGACCTTTTCAGCAAAATAGTGTGTTTTAATCAATTATTTGGTGACATGTGATTATATTTAGCATAGTTTTATCTAAAAAGGATAACTTTATAAATGTTTTGAAAAATATATTTTTATGAAATTCACTGAGGAGCCTCCACTGCTACACAGTATGTAAATGTAGTCCAGTAATTTAATTTAATCTCTGAACAGAGCATCAGACTCTACCAGCAAGAACAATGAGCGAGGAAATATCTACAACTGATTCCAATTCATGGACTGTTAACGCACAGATTTGGTTCTGGGTCCCGAGAGGCTGCGATCTAACCATATTTTTAATAGTGTTGGGTGATTGACTCACAGCAAGTTCAAGTGCAAACAGTTCTAGAATGTATCAACTCAAATGAATTGAAAACTTGAGTTCAATTTGATGAGATGAATCAAAATGTCAAAACACCAAACTAATCCTGGTTTAAATGCTACAATGTACAGTACCAGTCAAAAGATTGGACACACCTACTCATTTAAGGGTTTTTCTTTATTTTTACTATTTTCTACATTGTAGAATAATAGTGAAGACATCAACACTATGAAATAACACATATGAAATCATGTAGTAACCAAAAAAGTGTTAAACAAATCAAAATATATTTAATATTTGACATTCTTCAAATAGCCACCCTTTGCCTTGATGACAGCTTTGCACACTCTTGGCATTATCTTAACCAGCTTCACCTGGAATGCTTTTCCAACAGTCTTCCCACTTATGCTGAGCACTTGTTGACTGCTTTTCCTTCACTCTGACGTCCGACTCATCCCAAACAATCTCAATTGGGTTAAGGTCGGGGGATTGTGGAGGCCAGGTCATCTGATGCAGCACTTCATCACTCTCCTTCTTGGTCAAATAGCCCTTACACAGCCTGGAGGTGTGTTGGGTCATTGGCCTGTTGAAAAACAAATGATAGTCCCACTAAGCCCAAACCAGATGGGATGGCGTATCGTTGCATAATGCTGTGGTAGCCAGGCTGGTTAAGTGTGCCTTGAATTCTAAATAAATCACAGACAGTGTCACCAGCAAAGCACCCCCACACCATAACACCTCCTCCTCCATGCTTTACGGTTGGAACTACACATGCGGAGATCATCCGTTCACTCACACCGCGTCTCACAAAGACATGGCGGTTCGAACCAAAACATCTGAAATTTGGACTCCAGACTAATAACTCTAACTTATCCTCTGCAGCAGAGGTAACTCTGGGTCTTCCATTCCTGTGGCGGTCCTCATGAGAGCCAGTTTCATCATAGCGCTTGATGATTTTTGAACTTGAAGAAACTTTCAAAGTTCTTGAAATGTTCCGTATTGACTGACCTTCATGTTTTAAAGTAATGATGGACTGCCGTTTCTCTTTGCTTATTTGAACAGTTCTTGCCATAATATGGACTTGGTCTTTTACCAAATAGGGCTATTGTCACAACACAACTGATTGGCTCAAACGCATTAAGAAGGAAAGAAATTCCACAAATTAACTTTTAAGAAGGCACACCTGTTATTTGAAATGTATTCCAGTTGACAACCTCATGAAGCTGGTTGAGAGAATGCCAAGCGTGTCCAAAGCTGTCATCAAGGGTGGCTATTTGAAGGATCTCAAATATAAAACTCATATAAAATATATTTAGATTTTTTTAACATATGTGTTATTTCATAGTTGTGATGTCTTCACTATTATTCCACAATGTAAAAAATAGTAAAAATAAAGAAAAACCCTTGAATGAGTAGGTGTGTCCAAGATTTTGACTGGTAGTGTATCTACTCCAATTAATTCATCACTTTATCTGATTGCCTGTGTCAAATGTGATGCGACAACACAAAGCTAATCACAATTTCAATTCCTCTCCTCATCAGGATTAAACTGGGACTGATTTCAGAAAGAGACAGAGAGGTTAGATAATTAATTCAACCAGAAATCACTTCTATAGTGTCCTACATCATCATCACGTCGACAGATCTGTACAGTGCCTTGCGAAAGTATTCACCCCCTTGACATTTTTCCTATTTTGTTGCCTTACAACCTGGAATTGAAATTGATTTTTTGCGGGTTTGTATCATTTGATTTACACAACATGCCTACCACTTTGAAGATGCAAAATATTTTTCATTGTTAAACAAACAAGAAATAAGACATAAAAACAGAAAACTTGAGCAATTACAGGTGCTTGTCTCTTGGGGTATGTCTCTATAAGCTTGGCATATCTAGCCACTGGGATTTCTGCCCATTCTTCGAGGCAAAACTGCTCTAGCTCCTTCAAGTTGGATGGGTTCCGCTGGTGTACAGCAATCTTTAAGTCATACCACATATTCTCAATTGGATTGAGTTCTGGGCTTTGACTAGGCCCTTCCAAGACATTTAAATGTTTCCCCTTAAACCACTTGAGTGTTGCTTTAGCAGTATGCTTATGGTCATTGTCCTGCTGGAATGTGAACCTCCGTCCGAGTCTCAAATCTCTGGAAGACTGAAACAGGTTTCCCTCAAGAATTTCCCTGTATTTAGTGCCATCCATCATTCCTTCAATTCCGACCAGTTTCCCAGTCCCTGCTGATGAAAAACATCCCCACAGCATGATGCAGCCACCACCATGCTTCACTGGGGATGGTGTTCTCGGGGTGATGAGAGGTGCTGGGTTTGTCCAGACATAGCGTTTTCCTTGATGGCAAAAAAGCTCAATTTTAGTCTCATCTGACCAGAGTACCTTCTTCCATATGTTTGGGGAGTTATCCCACATGGCTTTTGGCGAACACCAAATGTGTTTGCTTATTTTTTTCTTAAAGCAATGGCTTTTTTCTGGCCACTCTTCCGTAAAGCCCAGCTCTGTGGAGTGTACGGCTTAATGTGGGCCTATGGACAGACTCTCCTATTTCCACTGTGGAGCTTTGCAGCTCCTTCAGGGTTATCTTTGGTCTCTTTGTTGCCTCTCTGATTAATTCCCTCCTTGCCTTGTCTGTGAGTTTTGGTGGGCGGCCCTCTTTTGGCAGGTTTGTTGTGGTGCCATATTCTTTCCAGTTTTTAATAATGGATTTAATGGTGCTCCGTGGGATGTTCAAAGTTTCTGATATTTTTTTATAACCGAACCGTGATCTGTACTTCTCCACAACTTTGTCCCTGACCTGTTTGGAGAGCTCCTTGGTCTTCATGGTGCCGCTTGCTTGGTGGTGCCCCTTGCTTAGTGGTGTTGTAGGCTCTGGGGCCTTTCAGAACAGGTGTATATATACTGAGATCATGTGACAGATCATGTGACACTTAGATTGCACAAAGGTGGACTTTATTTAACTAATTATGTGACTTCTGAAGGTAATTGGTTGCACCAGATCTTATTTAGGGGCTTCATAGCAAAGGGGGTGAATACAAATGCACGCACCACTTTTCCGTTATTTATTTTTTATAATTGTTTGAAACAAGTTATTTTTTTCATTTCACTTCACCAATTTGGACTATTTTGTGTATGTCCATTACATGAAAATCCAAATAAAAATCAATTTATGTTACAGGTTGTAATGCAACAAAATCTGAAAAACACCAAGGGGGATGAATACTTTTGCAAGACACTGTAAGTCAAAACGGGGACCCGAACTAGCAACCTATCGGCCACCGGGCCAAGCTCCCAACCGCCAGGCCACCAACCATCCAAGATCCCCCCACAGTTCCCGAGAGCTGCCCCTCAACCATCCGAAACCTTTCCCTCCATTCCCCAAGCCCCCCCCCCCCCCACACACACAACGCAAACAAAAAACAATATGAACAAAAGAGAAAAAAAAAAAAAAACATCATAACAGCTGAATACGACCCTGGTCTTAGTGGGGACTCCCTGATTAAGTAGAGGTGGTGCTAGTGGTGGTAGTCGAGGTACTTTTGAACTGTAATGCAGTTGATTGGTGATGATGACATGAACATGTGTTGGGGTTGACATCCATTCAAGCATTATACTCAGATGTCTACCTCAACATAGTGTGAAATACACATATAAACAACAGGCTAGATATAGGGTAATTTAGCAAAGAGGAGACTTGGGATATTTCCCCCATGGAATCTTTCCCCCACGAGATATTTCCCCCATGAGATCTTTCCCCCACGAGATCTTTCCCACATGGAATCTTTCCCCCACGCGTTTGCATGGCATTTTCTGTTCTCTCTGTTCTCTCTGTTCTCTCTCTGTTCTTTCTCTGTTCTGTCTCTGTTCTCTCGCTGTTCTGTCTCTGTTTTCTCTGTTCTCTCTCTGTTCTGTCTCTGTTCTCTCTCTGTTCTCAGTCTGTTCTCTCTGGCCGCATGCAAACAACGACTGTAAACATCAACATGATCCATCCGAAAACAATCTCCCTTCACCACTGAGAGATTCAGAGGAATGGAAACATCCCCAGGGCCTTCTCCTGAGAAATCAACCCATGAGCAAGGCGTCAAACTCTGTCGTCCTGGCGTAAATGTATCCTAACGTCAGTCTGGTCGCGGGCAGACTTCTATGTGTTACATCTATGGTCACTCCTAACACCCTGTCCTGTGTGCCCCTGCCAGTGAGCTAACACAGTCTGGTGGCATGCAAGGACCCAGGTTCAACCCATTCTGAGCCATTACTCAGCTCTGTTTAGTGTAGCACAGTGTAGTATATAGTACTGTAGTATAGTGTAGTTATATAGTAGTGTAGTAGTGTAGCATAGTACTGTAGTATATAGTACTGTAGCATAGTAGTGCAGTATAGTGAAGCATAGTACTGCAGTATATAGTAGTGTAGTATAGTAACATAGTATAGTACTGTAGTGTAGTACTGTAGTATAGTGTGGTATAGTAGAGTAATGTAACATAGTAGTGTAGTATAGTATAATATAGTATTGAAGTATAGTTAGGTAGTATAGTACAACATAGTACTATAGTGTAGTGTAGTGTAGCATAGTACTGTAGTATAGTACTGTAGTATATAGTAGTGGATTATAGTGTGTTATAAACTGGGTGGTTCGAGCCCTGAATGCTGATTGGCTGACAGCCGTGGTATATCAGACCGTATACCACGGGTATGAGAAAACTAATTACATTGGTAACCAGTTTATAATAGCAATAAGGCTTGTAATCCAAGATGACGTAGCAGTGCGATCGTGGACTCTGTGTGTGTCTGTGTAAATAGCCAGTTTTTTGTATTTTTTGTATGTATTTTTTTGTACATATTTCCCTATCACACTTTTCATCCTTCTACTAAATATACTTTCCTGCAACAAATATATATTTCGCAACAAAGCCTCCTTCACTCATGCTGCCAAACATGCCCTCATAAAACTGACTATCCTACCGATCCTTGACTTCGGCTATGTCATTTACAAAATAGCCTCCAACACTCTACTCAGCAAATTGGATGTAGTCTATCACAGTGCCATCCGTTTTGTCACCAAAGCCCCATACACTACCCACCACTGTGACCTGTACGCTCTTGTTGGCTGGTCCTCACTACATATTCGTCGCTAAAACCCACTGGCTCCAGGCCATCTATAAATCACTGCTAGGCAAATCACTGCTAGGCAAATCCCTGCCTTATCTTAGCTCATTGGTCACCATAGCAACACCCACCCGTAGTCTGCGCTCCAGCAGGTATATCTCACTGGTCATCCCCAAAGCCAACACCTCCTTTGGCCGCCATTCCTTCCAGTTCTCTGCTGCCAATGACTGGAACGAACTGCAAACATCTCTGAAGCTGGAGACTCTTATCTCCCTCACTAACTTTAAGCATCAGTTGTCAGAGCAGCTTACCGATCACTGCACCTGTACACAGCCCATCTGAAATTAGCCCGCCCAACTACCTCATCCCTATATTGTTATTTATTTTGCTCATTTGCACCCCAGTATCTCTATTTGCACATCATCTCTTGCACATCTATCATTCCAGTGTTAATACTAATTGTAATTATTTTGCACTATGGCCTATTTATTGCCTTACCTCCATAACTTGCTACATTTGCACACACTGTATATATATTTAATATTTTCTGTTGTATTTTTTAACTTTATTTTTTGTTTTACCCCATATGTAACTCTGTGTTGTTGTTTGTATCGCACTGCTTTGCTTTATCTTGGCCAGGTCGCAGTTGTAAATGAGAACTTGTTCTCAACTGGCTTACCTGGTTAAATAAAGGTGAAATAAAATAAAATAAAATAAAGGCACCTCAGGGGTTTGTGGTAAATGGCCACTATACCACGGCTAAGGGGTGTGTCCAGGCACTCCACGTTAAATCGTGCATAAGTATGGTAGTGTAGTATTCTGTATTATAGTATTGTAGTATAGTGTAGTATAGTAGTGTAGTATAGTGTAGCATAGTGCTGTACTATATAGTAGTGTAGCATAGTACTGTAGTATAATGCAGTTTAGTACTGTAATATAGTAGTGTAGTATAGCACTCTAGTATAGTAGTGCAGTATAGTACTCCAGTATAGCAGTGTAGTATAGTAATGTTGTATAGTACTGTAGTATAGTACTTTAGTACAGTTGTGTAGTATAGTATTCTGCTCTAGTATAGTAGTGTATTGTAGTACTCTAGTATAGTAGTGTAGTTTAGTACTCTAGTATAGTAATATAGTATAGTATTTTAGTATAATGTAGTATAGTTCTCTAGTATAGCAGTGTTGTATAGAACTGTAGTATAGTAGTGTAGTATAGTACTGTAGTATAGTGTAGCATAGTAGTGTAGTATAGTGTAGCACAGTGCTGTAGTATATAGTAGTATATAGTAGTGTAGTATAGTAGTGCAGTATAGTAGTGCAGTATAGTAGTGTAGCATAGTACTGTAGTGTAATTTAGTATAGTACTGTAATATAGTAGTGTAGTATAGAACTCTAGTATAGTAGTGTAGTATAGTACTCTATTCTAGTTTAGTAGTGTAGTATAGTACTCCAGTATTGTAGTGTAGTATAATAATGCTGCATAGTAGTGTATTATAATAATGTAGTATAGTACTATAGTATAGTTGTGTAGTATAGTATTCTGCTCTAGTATAGTAGTGTAATATAGTACTCTAGTACAGTAGTGTATTATAGTACTCCAGTATAGTAGTGTAGTATAGTAATTTAGTATAATGTAGTATAGTACTTTAGTATAGCAGTGTAGTATAGTACTGTAGTATAATATAGTATAGTACTGTAGTATAGTACTGTATTAGAATGTAGTAGAGTACTCTAGTATAGTACTGTAGTATAGTAGTGTTATATAATAGGACTCACGTTCAACCCATTCTGAGCCACCACTGTACTGGCTGCAGCCTGTTTTGACTCATCAGTCAGGAAGGTACTAGCGTGTAGTATAGTATAGTGTAGTGTAGTAGTGTAGTATAGTGTATTAAAGTAGTGTAGTATAGTAACAAAGTCTACTCACCGCTGTACTGGCTGCGGCCTGTTTGGACTCCTCTGTCAGGAAGACTAACATCTGTTCCACTTTCTGCTCCTCCTCATTGATGTACTCTGTATCTGAAAAACAAACTATATTTACAGTGTCTTCAGAAAGTGTTCATACCACTTGACTTTTTCTACATTTTATTGTGTTACAGCCTAAATTTAAATTTAGATTTTGTGTCACTGGCCTACACACAATATCCCATGATGTCAAAGTGGAATTACGTTTTTAGAAATGTTTATAAATTAATTACAAATGAAAAGCTGAAATGTCTAGAGTCAATAAGTATCATAATCATAAGTCACATAATAAGTTACATGGACTCACTCTGTGTGCAATATTGGTATAGTAGTGTATACATCGTCTCTGTACCCCACACCTACAATTATCTGTAAGGTCCCTCAGTCGAGTGGTGAATTTCAAACACAGATTCAACCACAAAGACCAGGGAGGTTTTCCAATGCCTTGCAAAGAAGGGCACCTATTGGTACAGACATTGAATATCCCTTTGAGTATGGTGAAGTTATTAATTACACTTTGGATGGTGTCTCAATACACCCAGTCACTACAAAGATACAGGCATCCTTCCTAACTTAGTTGCCGGAGAGGAAGGAAACCGCTCAGGGATTTCACTATGAGGCCAATGGTGACTTTAAAATAGTTACAGAGTTTAATGGCTGTGATAGGAGAAATCTGAGGATGGATCATCAACATTATAGTTACTCCACAATACTAACCTAAATGACAGAGTGAAAAGAAGGAAGTTTGTACAGAAAACAAATATTCCAAAACATGCATCGTGTTTGCAACAAGGCACTAAAGAATAACTGCAAAGAAAATTGGCAAAGCAATTAACTTGTTGTCCTGAATATAAAGTGTTATGTTTGGGGAAAATCCAATAAAACATATTCCTGAGTACCACTCTCCATATTTTCAACAATAGTGGTGGCTGCATCATGTTATGGGTATGCCTGTAATCGTTAAAGACTAGAGAGTTTTTCAGGATAGAAAAATAAAGAACAGGAAAATCCTAATACCTTATTTACATAAGTATTCAGCCCCTTTGTTATGAGACTCGAAATTGAACACAGGTTAATCCTGTTTCCATTGATCATCCTTGAGATGTTTCTACAACTTTATTGGAGTCCACCTTTGGTAAATTCAATTGATTGGACATGATTTGGAAAGGCACACACCTGTCTATATAAGGTCCCACAGTTGACAGTGCATGTCAAAGCAAAAACCAATCCGTGAGGTTGAAGGAATTGTCCGTAGAACTCAGAGACAGAATTGTGTCGAGGCACAGATCTGGGGAAGGGTACCAAAAAATGTCTGCAGCATTGAAGGTCCCCAATAACACAATGGCCTCAATCATTCTTAAATGGAAGAAGTGTGGAACCACCAAGAGTCTTCCTAGAGCTGGCCACCCGGCCAAACTGAGCAATTATGGGAGAAGGGCCTTGGTCAGGGAGGTGACCAAGAACCCGATGGTCACGCTGACAGAGCACCAGTTCCTCTGTGGAGATAGGATAACCTTCCAGAAGGACACCCATCTCTGCACCACTCCACCAATCAGGCCTTTATGGTAGAGTGGCCTGAAAGAAGCCACCCCTCAGAAAAGGCACATGACAGCCCACTTGGAGTTTGCCAAAAGGCGCCTAAAGGACTCTCAGACCATGAGAAACAAGATTCTTTGTTCTGATGAAACCAAGATTGAACTCTTTGGCCTGAATGCCAAGCGTCACGTCTGGAGGAAACCTGGCACCAGCCCTAAGGTGAAGCATGGTGGTGGCAGCATCATGCTATGGGGATGTTTATCAGCGGCAGGGACTGGGAGAATAGTAATGATCAAGGGAAAGATGAACGGAGCGAAGTACAGCGAGATCCTTGATGAAAACCTGCTCCAGAGCGCTCAGGACCTCAGACTGGGGCAAAGGTTAACCTTCCAACAGCACAATGGCTTCGTAACAATGAAGCCATTGCATATTAATGCATATTAATAATATTAGCTGTCTGTGTACATCCGAGGGCCAGCCGTGTGTCATGGATTCAGCCGAGGCTGCTCCTCCTCCTTGCTCGGGCAGGCTTCGGCGTTCGTCGTCGCCGGAGTACTAGCTGCTACCGATCTATGTTTCTGTGTTCTACTTGTTTTGTCTTTATTGTTCACACCTGGTTCCCATTATGTCTATGATTTGTTTTCCTATTTAACCCTCTGGCTCCCACTGTGTTTTGTGCGTGTTTGTCCATGTTTGGTTGTCGTCTGGTGAGCGGGTTTGTTCCTCCCTGCGTGGAGGGTGTGTTATTTACGTTACCTTCGAGTAAAGTACGTTTTCGATTAGCTCTGTGTCCTGCGCCTGACTTCGTCCTACCGCATCACACTGACCCCCTGACACCGTGCTGCCCTGTTCTGAGCCAATTGCAATTTTCCTAAGTCCTTTTTTGTGGCACCTGACCACACGACTGAACAGTAGTCCAGATGCGACAAAACTAAGGCCTGTAGGACCTGCCTTGTTGATAGAGTTGTTAAGATGTAGAGCAGCGCTTTATTATGGACAGACTTCTCCCTCCCCATTTTAGCTAATGTTATATCAATTTGTTTTGACCATGACAGTTTACAATCCAGGGTTACTCCAAGCAGTTTAGTCACCTCAACTTGCTCAATTTCCACATTATTTATTACAAGATTTAGTTGAGGTTTAGGGTTTAGTGAATGATTTGTCCCAAATACAATGCTTTTAATTTTTGAAATATTTAGGGCTAACTTATTCCTTGCCACCCACTCTGAAACTAACTGCAACTCTTTGTTAAATGTTGCAGTCATTTCAGTTGCTGTAGTAGCTGACACGTATAGTGTTGAGTCATCCGCATACATAGACACACTAGCTTTACTCAAAGCCAGTGGCATGTCATTAGTAAAGCTTGAGCCCTGTGTAGCTCAGTTGGTAGAGCACGGCGCTTGCAACGCCAGGGTTGTGGGTTCGTTTCCCACGGGGGGCCAGTATGAAAAAAGTATGAAAATGAATGCACTCACTAACTGTAAGTTGCTCTGGATAAGAGCGTCTGCTAAATGACTAAAAAGTAATGGGCCTAGACAGCTGCCCTGGGGAATTCCTGATTCTACCTGGATTATGTTGGAGAGGCTTCCATTAAAGAACACCCTCTGTGTTCGGTTAGACAGGTAACTCTTTATCCACAAAATAGCACGGGGTGTAAAGCCATAACACATACGTTTTTCCACCAGCAGGCTATGATTGATAATGTCAAAAGCCGCAATTTTTTTCAGCCAATTATCAGTCATTTGTGTAAGTGCTGTGCTTGTTTAATGTCCTTCCCTATAAGCGTGCTGAAAGTTTGTTGTCAATTTGTTTACTGTAAAATAGCATTGTACCTGGCCAAACACAATTTTTTCAAAACTAAGGGTTGGTAACAGGCTGATTGGTCGGCTGTTTGAGCCAGTAAAGGGGGCTTTACTATTCTTAGGTAGTGGAATGTCTTGTGCTTCCCTCCAGGCCTGAGGTAGGCATACACAGGCTTAAATTGAAATTATGGCAAATAGGAGTGGCAATATCGTCTGTTATTTTCCTCAGTAATTTTCCATCCAAGTTGTCAGACCCCGGGTGGCTTTTCATTGTTAATAGACAACAATAATTGTTTCACCTCTTCCACACTCACTTTACAGAATTCAAAATTACAATTCTTGTCTTTCATAATTTGTTCAGATATACTTGGATGTGTAGTGTCAGTGTTTGTTGCTGGCATGTCATGCCTAAGTTTGCTAATCTTGCCAATGAAAAAATCATTAAAGTAGTTGGCAATATCAGTTGTTTTTGTGATGAATGAGCCATCTGATTCAATGAATGATGGAACTATTTTGAGCACTTTTCTTCTGGGATGCTTCCTTGTTTTTATTGCTTTACTGGGAAGCTTAGCAGCAGTAGATGTGCTCATGTTCTTTATGTTAGTGCAGGGTGAGCTGCACACAGTGGACTTCCTCCACAGGCACACCGGCTCAGTGATAACAGTATTGAAACAATAAATAAACATAAAAAAATATATAAAAATCTGGTTCATAGGCACATGATTACTGCATACAATAGCTGTAGGATCAGCAAACAACGCAATTATCACAACATAGGTTAAATATGGCTTTTTTACTGGCTAGGCTTCCTCAATGATTTTACCCACGCACCACTACTGTGCCGAGCAGAAATTACAATAAGAAGCATTTTACAAAACGCAGGAGATATTTCTTATGCATTTAAAAAAAAATATATATATATATATATATATATATATATATAAGTGGCTGAATTAATAAGGTATCGTATTGTGTAAGCTTTCTGCCGTGTTTGAGAAGTCAAGGCCCTTTGGATGAGTTATGTGTACCATTGCCATGTTGCTATGTTGATTTCCTTGAGTTTTTTCTCCTCTACGTTCTCGGCCCATCTGCTCCTCCCCCCTCTTCTCTGAGCAGAGCAGGCAGGCCCGTTGCCCTAGCGACTTCAGACTCCACACATACACAGCATGTAGACATGCTGCTAGAGAGCCAGTACTGTTCTTCCTTCAGACAAGCAGGCATGTGGTGGAAGGCTTCTCAACAGGCTTCTTAACAGCTTCCACCCCCAAGCCATAAGACTCCTGGACAGCTGATCATGGCTACCCGGACTATTTGCACTCCCCCCCCCCCACACCCCCCTCTTTTACGCTGCTGCTACTCTGTTTATTATTTATGCATAGTCACTTTAACTCTACCCACATGTACATATTACCACAATTAC
>NW_028162115.1:0-5000 GCF_964263955.1 Coregonus lavaretus
GGGAGTTTGGGCGCTGGCGCCCTCTACTGAGGGCCAATGAACACTGTGCCTCACCGGAAGCGGATTCATTCGCCCTGTTTAGCTTCGCTAACTGGTTGTAAGTAAGATGACTAGCACAAACGAGTTGACAAAGGCTGTTAAGCCGGGTTGGAGTTCACAACCTTGGCCCACAGTCATCCAACCAGAGAGACGTGTAGCCTTCCTTAGAAGGCTTGGTGGGACTGACGTTAACTGTCCTCCCCTGGGTGCCTGTGCTTCGGCGGAGTCTGAGTTGCAGGATATGGGGGTGCATCACCTAGCAACCAATTTCATGGTAATCTCCTAGCAACCAATTCCATCAGCAGCAGCACTTAAATGTTTTTATATGTGAACAGTTTAGTTATGTTTAGTTATGTTCTGCCCATCTAGAGGAATTGGAAGATACTTTTCTATTGTGGAAATAGTTTGGAGAGACTTTCTTGCAAGACTCATGATGTGCTGAATCATCAGGCAACAGATGGAAGGAATGGGACAGGAAGACTATAAACCCAACAGGGACAACAACAAGAATTAGGACATAGATAAACAAACACGAAACCAACAGAGGGAGGAAGAGGAAGGCTTTCTGAGGGATTTCTGGAGGATAGATCAGGTCTTGATAGGGAGAGGAAGGGTTTCTGGAGGATAGATTAGGCCTTGATAGGAAGAGGAAGGCTTTCTGAGGGATTTCTGGAGGATAGATCAGGTCTTGATAGGAAGAGGAAGGCTTTCTGAGGGATTTCTGGAGGATAGATCAGGCCTTGATAGGAAGAGGAAGGCTTTCTGAGGGATTTCTGGAGGATAGATCAGGCCTTGATAGGAAGAGGAAGGATTTCTGAGGGATTTCTGGAGGATAGATCAGGCCTTGATAGGAAGAGGAAGGATTTCTGGAGGATAGTTTAGGCCTTGATAGGAAGAGGAAGGCTTTCTGAGGGATTTCTGGAGGATAGATCAGGTCTTGATAGGGAGAGGAAGGGTTTCTGGAGGATAGATCAGGCCTTGATAGGAAGAGGAAGGCTTTCTGAGGGATTACTGGAGGATAGATCAGGTCTTGATAGGAAGAGGAAGGCTTTCTGAGGGATTTCTGGAGGATAGATCAGGCCTTGATAGGAAGAGGAAGGCTTTCTGAGGGATTTCTGGAGGATAGATCAGGCCTTGATAGGAAGAGGAAGGCTTTCTGAGGGATTTCTGGAGGATAGATCAGGCCTTGATAGGAAGAGGAAGGATTTCTGAGGGATTTCTGGAGGATAGATCAGGCCTTGATAGGGAGAGGAAGGATTTCTGGGGGATTTCTGGAGGATAGTTCAGGCCTTGATAGGAAGAGGAAGGATTTCTGGAGGATAGATCAGGCCTTGATAGGAAGAGGAAGGATTTCTGGAGGATAGTTTAGGCCTTGATAGGGAGAGGAAGGGTTTCTGGAGGATAGTTCAGGCCTTGATAGGGAGAGGAAGGGTTTCTGGAGGATAGTTCAGGCCTTGATAGGGAGAGGAAGGGTTTCTGGAGGATAGTTCAGGCCTTGATAGGAAGAGGAAGGGTTTCTGGAGGATAGTTCAGGCCTTGATAGGGAGAGGAAGGGTTTCTGGAGGATAGTTCAGGCCTTGATAGGGAGAGGAAGGGTTTCTGGAGGATAGTTCAGGCCGTGATAGGGAGAGGAAGGGTTTCTGGAGGATAGTTCAGGCCTTGATAGGGAGAGGAAGGGTTTCAGGAGGATAGTTCAGGCCTTGATAGGGAGAGGAAGGGTTTCTGGAGGATAGTTCAGGCCTTGATAGGGAGAGGAAGGGTTTCTGGAGGATAGTTCAGGCCTTGATAGGAAGAGGAAGGTTTTCTGGAGGATAGTTCAGGCCTTGATAGGGAGAGGAAGGGTTTCTGGAGGATAGTTCAGGCCTTGATAGGGAGAGGAAGGGTTTCTGGAGGATAGTTCAGGCCGTGATAGGGAGAGGAAGGGTTTCTGGAGGATAGTTCAGGCCTTGATAGGGAGAGGAAGGGTTTCTGGTGGATAGTTCAGGCCTTGATAGGGAGAGCAAGGGTTTCTGGAGGATAGTTCAGGCCTTGATAGGGAGAGGAAGGGTTTCTGGAGGATAGTTCAGGCCTTGATAGGGAGAGGAAGGGTTTCTGGAGGATAGTTCAGGCCTTGATAGGGAGAGGAAGGGTTTCTGGAGGATAGTTCAGGCCTTGATAGGAAGAGGAAGGGTTTCTGGAGGATAGTTCAGGCCTTGATAGGGAGAGGAAGGGTTTCTGGAGGATAGTTCAGGCCTTGATAGGGAGAGGAAGGGTTTCTGGAGGATAGTTCAGGCCGTGATAGGGAGAGGAAGGGTTTCTGGAGGATAGTTCAGGCCTTGATAGGGAGAGGAAGGGTTTCTGGAGGATAGTTCAGGCCTTGATAGGGAGAGGAAGGGTTTCTGGAGGATAGTTCAGGCCTTGATAGGGAGAGGAAGGGTTTCTGGAGGATAGTTCAGGCCTTGATAGGGAGAGGAAGGGTTTCTGGAGGATAGTTCAGGCCTTGATAGGGAGAGGAAGGGTTTCTGGAGGATAGTTCAGGCCTTGATAGGGAGAGGAAGGGTTTCTGGAGGATAGTTCAGGCATTGATAGGAAGAGGAAGGTTTCTGGAGGATAGTTCAGGCCTTGATAGGGAGAGGAAGGGTTTCTGGAGGATAGTTCAGGCCTTGATAGTGAGAGGAAGGGTTTCTGGAGGATAGTTCAGGCCGTGATAGGGAGAGGAAGGGTTTCTGGAGGATAGTTCAGGCCTTGATAGGGAGAGGAAGGGTTTCTGGAGGATAGTTCAGGCCTTGATAGGGAGAGGAAGGGTTTCTGGAGGATAGTTCAGGCCGTGATAGGGAGAGGAAGGGTTTCTGGAGGATAGTTCAGGCCTTGATAGGGAGAGGAAGGGTTTCTGGAGGATAGTTCAGGCCTTGATAGGGAGAGGAAGGGTTTCAATGACCCAATAGTTCAGGCCTTGATAGGGAGAGGAAGGGTTTCTGGAGGATAGTTCAGGCCTTGATAGGGAGAGGAAGGGTTTCTGGAGGATAGTTCAGGCCTTGATAGGGAGAGGAAGGGTTTCTGGAGGATAGTTCAGGCCTTGATAGGGAGAGGAAGGCTTTCTGAGGGATTTCTGGAGGATATATCAGGCCTTGATAGGAAGAGGAAGGATTTCTGAGGGATTTCTGGAGGATAGATCAGGCCTTGATAGGGAGAGGAAGGATTTCTGGGGGATTTCTGGAGGATAGTTCAGGCCTTGATAGGGAGAGGAAGGATTTCTGGGGGATTTCTGGAGGATAGTTCAGGCCTTGATAGGAAGAGGAAGGATTTCTGGAGGATAGTTTGGGCCTTGATAGGAAGAGGAAGGGTTTCTGGAGGATAGTTCAGGCCTTGATAGGAAGAGGAAGGGTTTCTAGAGGATAGTTCAGGCCTTGATAGGGAGAGGAAGGGTTTCTGGAGGATAGTTCAGGCCTTGATAGGGAGAGGAAGGGTTTCTGGAGGATAGTTCAGGCCTTGATAGGGAGAGGAAGGATTTCTGGAGGATAGTTCAGGCCTTGATAGGGAGAGGAAGGGTTTCTGGAGGATAGTTCAGGCCTTGATAGGGAGAGGAAGGGTTTCTGGAGGATTGTTCAGGCCTTGATAGGAAGAGGAAGGGTTTCTGGAGGATAGTTCAGGCCTTGATAGGGAGAGGAAGGGTTTCTGGAGGATAGTTCAGGCCTTGATAGGGAGAGGAAGGGTTTCTGGAGGATAGTTCAGGCCGTGATAGGGAGAGGAAGGGTTTCTGGAGGATAGTTCAGGCCTTGATAGGGAGAGGAAGGGTTTCTGGTGGATAGTTCAGGCCTTGATAGGGAGAGGAAGGGTTTCTGGAGGATAGTTCAGGCCTTGATAGGGAGAGGAAGGGTTTCTGGAGGATAGTTCAGGCCTTGATAGGGAGAGGAAGGGTTTCTGGAGGATAGTTCAGGCCTTGATAGGGAGAGGAAGGGTTTCTGGAGGATAGTTCAGGCCTTGATAGGAAGAGGAAGGGTTTCTGGAGGATAGTTCAGGCCTTGATAGGGAGAGGAAGGGTTTCTGGAGGATAGTTCAGGCCTTGATAGGGAGAGGAAGGGTTTCTGGAGGATAGTTCAGGCCGTGATAGGGAGAGGAAGGGTTTCTGGAGGATAGTTCAGGCCTTGATAGGGAGAGGAAGGGTTTCTGGAGGATAGTTCAGGCCTTGATAGGGAGAGGAAGGGTTTCTGGAGGATAGTTCAGGCCTTGATAGGGAGAGGAAGGGTTTCTGGAGGATAGTTCAGGCCTTGATAGGGAGAGGAAGGGTTTCTGGAGGATAGTTCAGGCCTTGATAGGGAGAGGAAGGGTTTCTGGAGGATAGTTCAGGCATTGATAGGAAGAGGAAGGTTTCTGGAGGATAGTTCAGGCCTTGATAGGGAGAGGAAGGGTTTCTGGAGGATAGTTCAGGCCTTGATAGGGAGAGGAAGGGTTTCTGGAGGATAGTTCAGGCCGTGATAGGGAGAGGAAGGGTTTCTGGAGGATAGTTCAGGCCTTGATAGGGAGAGGAAGGGTTTCTGGAGGATAGTTCAGGCCTTGATAGGGAGAGGAAGGGTTTCTGGAGGATAGTTCAGGCCGTGATAGGGAGAGGAAGGGTTTCTGGAGGATAGTTCAGGCCTTGATAGGGAGAGGAAGGGTTTCTGGAGGATAGTTCAGGCCTTGATAGGGAGAGGAAGGGTTTCAATGACCCAATAGTTCAGGCCTTGATAGGGAGAGGAAGGGTTTCTGGAGGATAGTTCAGGCCTTGATAGGGAGAGGAAGGGTTTCTGGAGGATAGTTCAGGCCTTGATAGGGAGAGGAAGGGTTTCTGGAGGATAGTTCAGGCCTTGATAGGGAGAGGAAGGGTTTCAATGACCCAATAGTTCAGGCCTTGATAGGGAGAGGAAGGGTTTCTGGAGGATAGTTCAGGCCTTGATAGGGAGAGGAAGGGTTTCTGGAGGATAGTTCAGGCCTTGATAGGGAGA
>NW_028162115.1:10000-30000 GCF_964263955.1 Coregonus lavaretus
TTCTACAAGCCCCTCCTTCACGTCCTTCACCATAGGGGGCTTATTGACATGATGCAGTTTGATATTCTACAAGCCTCTCCTTCACGTCCTTCACCATAGGGAGCTTATTGACATGCAGTTTGATATTCTACAAGCCCCTCCTTCATGTCCTTCACCATAGGGGGCTTATTGACATGATGCAGTTTGATATTCTACAAGCCTCTAGTTCACGTCCTTCACCATAGGGGGCTTATTGACATGATGCAGTTTGATATTCTACAAGCCTCTCCTTCACGTCCTTCACCATAGGGGGCTTATTGACATGATGCAGTTTGATATTCTACAAGCCTCTCCTTCACGTCCTTCACCATAGGGGGCTTATTGACATGATGCAGTTTGATATTCTACAAGCCCCTCCTTCACGTCCTTCACCATAGGGGGCTTATTGACATGATGCAGTTTGATATTCTACAAGCCTCTCCTTCACGTCTTTCACCATAGGGGTCTTATTGACATGATGCAGTTTGATATTCTACAAGCCTCTCCTTCACGTCCTTCACCATAGGGGGCTTATTGACATGATGCAGTTTGATATTCTACAAGCCCCTCCTTCACGTCCTTCACCATAGGGGGCTTATTGACATGATGCAGTTTGATATTCTACAAGCCTCTCCTTCACGTCCTTCACCATAGGGGGCTTATTGACATGATGCAGTTTGATATTCTACAAGCCCCTCCTTCACGTCCTTCACCATAGGGGCCTTATTGACATGATGCAGTTTGATATTCTACAAGCCTCTCCTTCACGTCCTTCACCATAGGGGGCTTATTGACATGATGTAGTTTGATATTCTACAAGCCTCTCCTTCACGTCCTTCACCATAGGGGGATTATTGACATGATGCAGTTTGATATTCTACAAGCCTCTCCTTCACGTCCTTCACCATAGGGGGGCTTATTGACATGATGCAGTTTGATATTCTACAAGCCTCTCCTTCACCATAGGGGGCTTATTGACATGATGCAGTTTGATATTCTACAAGCCTCTCCTTCACGTCCTTCACCATAGGGGGCTTATTGACATGATGCAGTTTGATATTCTACAAGCCTCTCCTTCACGTCCTTCACCATAGGGGGCTTATTGACATGATGCAGTTTGATATTCTACAAGCCTCTCCTTCACGTCCTTCACCATAGGGGGGCTTATTGACATGATGCAGTTTGATATTCTACAAGCCTCTCCTTCACGTCCTTCACCATAGGGGGGCTTATTGACATGATGCAGTTTGATATTCTACAAGCCTCTCCTTCACGTCCTTCACAATAGGGGGCTTATTGACATGATGCAGTTTGATATTCTACAAGCCTCTCCTTCACGTCCTTCACCATAGGGGGGCTTATTGACATGATGCAGTTTGATATTCTACAAGCCTCTCCTTCACGTCCTTCACCATAGGGGGCTTATTGACATGATGCAGTTTGATATTCTACAAGCCTCTCCTTCACGTCCTTCACCATAGGGGGCTTATTGACATGATGCAGTTTGATATTCTACAAGCCTCTCCTTCACGTCCTTCACCATAGGGGGCTTATTGACATGATGCAGTTTGATATTCTACAAGCCTCTCCTTCACGTCCTTCACCATAGGGGGCTTATTGACATGATGCAGTTTGATATTCTACAAGCCTCTCCTTCACGTCCTTCACCATAGGGGGCTTATTGACATGCAGTTTGATATTCTACAAGCCCCTCCTTCATGTCCTTCACCATAGGGGGCTTATTGACATGATGCAGTTTGATATTCTACAAGCCTCTAGTTCACGTCCTTCACCATAGGGGGCTTATTGACATGATGCAGTTTGATATTCTACAAGCCTCTCCTTCACGTCCTTCACCATAGGGGGCTTATTGACATGATGCAGTTTGATATTCTACAAGCCTCTCCTTCATGTCCTTCACCATAGGGGGCTTATTGACATGATGCAGTTTGATATTCTACAAGCCCCTCCTTCACGTCCTTCACCATAGGGGGCTTATTGACATGATGCAGTTTGATATTCTACAAGCCTCTCCTTCACGTCTTTCACCATAGGGGTCTTATTGACATGATGCAGTTTGATATTCTACAAGCCTCTCCTTCACGTCCTTCACCATAGGGGGCTTATTGACATGATGCAGTTTGATATTCTACAAGCCCCTCCTTCACGTCCTTCACCATAGGGGGCTTATTGACATGATGCAGTTTGATATTCTACAAGCCTCTCCTTCACGTCCTTCACCATAGGGGGCTTATTGACATGATGCAGTTTGATATTCTACAAGCCCCTCCTTCACGTCCTTCACCATAGGGGCCTTATTGACATGATGCAGTTTGATATTCTACAAGCCTCTCCTTCACGTCCTTCACCATAGGGGGCTTATTGACATGATGCAGTTTGATATTCTACAAGCCTCTCCTTCACGTCCTTCACCATAGGGGGCTTATTGACATGATGCAGTTTGATATTCTACAAGCCTCTCCTTCACGTCCTTCACCATAGGGGGGCTTATTGACATGATGCAGTTTGATATTCTACAAGCCTCTCCTTCACCATAGGGGGCTTATTGACATGATGCAGTTTGATATTCTACAAGCCTCTCCTTCACGTCCTTCACCATAGGGGGCTTATTGACATGATGCAGTTTGATATTCTACAAGCCTCTCCTTCACGTCCTTCACCATAGGGGGCTTATTGACATGATGCAGTTTGATATTCTACAAGCCTCTCCTTCACGTCCTTCACCATAGGGGGGCTTATTGACATGATGCAGTTTGATATTCTACAAGCCTCTCCTTCACGTCCTTCACCATAGGGGGGCTTATTGACATGATGCAGTTTGATATTCTACAAGCCTCTCCTTCACGTCCTTCACAATAGGGGGCTTATTGACATGATGCAGTTTGATATTCTACAAGCCTCTCCTTCACGTCCTTCACCATAGGGGGCTTATTGACATGATGCAGTTTGATATTCTACAAGCCTCTCCTTCACGTCCTTCACCATAGGGGGCTTATTGACATGATGCAGTTTGATATTCTACAAGCCTCTAGTTCATGTCCTTCACCATAGGGGGCTTATTGACATGATGCAGTTTGATATTCTACAAGCCTCTCCTTCATGTCCTTCACCATAGGGGGCTTATTGACATGATGCAGTTTGATATTCTACAAGCCTCTAGTTCATGTCCTTCACCATAGGGGGCTTATTGACATGATGCAGTTTGATATTCTACAAGCCTCTCCTTCACGTCCTTCACCATAGGGGGCTTATTGACATGATGCAGTTTGATATTCTACAAGCCTCTCCTTCACGTCCTTCACCATAGGGGGCTTATTGACATGATGCAGTTTGATATTCTACAAGCCTCTCCTTCACGTCCTTCACCATAGGGGGCTTATTGACATGATGCAGTTTGATATTCTACAAGCCTCTCCTTCACGTCCTTCACCATAGGGGGCTTATTGACATGATGCAGTTTGATATTCTACAAGCCCCTCCTTCATGTACTTCACCATAGGGGGCTTATTGACATGATGCATTTTGATATTCTACAAGCCTCTCTTTCACGTCCTTCACCATAGGGGGCTTATTGACATGATGCAGTTTGATATTCTACAAGCCTCTCCTTCACGTCCTTCACCATAGGGGGCTTATTGACATGATGCAGTTTGATATTCTACAAGCCTCTCCTTCACGTCCTTCACCATAGGGGGCTTATTGACATGATGCAGTTTGATATTCTACAAGCCTCTAGTTCACGTCCTTCACCATAGGGGGCTTATTGACATGATGCAGTTTGATATTCTACAAGCCTCTCCTTCACCATAGGGGGCTTATTGACATGATGCAGTTTGATATTCTACAAGCCCCTCCTTCACGTCCTTCACCATAGGGGGCTTATTGACATGATGCAGTTTGATATTCTACAAGCCTCTAGTTCACGTCCCTCACCATAGGGGGCTTATTGATATGATGCAGTTTGATATTCTACAAGCCTCTCCTTCACGTCCTTCACCATAGGGGGCTTATTGACATGATGCAGTTTGATATTCTACAAGCCTCTCCTTCACGTCCTTCACCATAGGGGGCTTATTGACATGATGCAGTTTGATATTCTACAAGCCTCTCCTTCACGTCCTTCACCATAGGGGGCTTATTGACATGATGCAGTTTGATATTCTACAAGCCTCTCCTTCACGTCCTTCACCATAGGGGGCTTATTGACATGATGCAGTTTGATATTCTACAAGCCTCTCCTTCACGTCCTTCACCATAGGGGGCTTATTGACATGATGCAGTTTGATATTCTACAAGCCTCTCCTTCACGTCCTTCACCATAGGGGGCTTATTGACATGATGCAGTTTGATATTCTACAAGCCTCTAGTTCATGTCCTTCACCATAGGGGGCTTATTGACATGATGCAGTTTGATATTCTACAAGCCCCTCCTTCACGTCCTTCACCATAGGGGGCTTATTGACATGATGCAGTTTGATATTCTACAAGCCTCTCCTTCACCATAGGGGGCTTATTGACATGATGCAGTTTGATATTCTACAAGCCTCTCCTTCACGTCCTTCACCATAGGGGGCTTATTGCAATTTGATTTTGGAGTCCCATGTGGCTCTGTTGGTAGAGCATGGCGCTTGCAACGGCAGGGTTGTGGATTCGATTCCCACAGGGGGACCAGTACGAAAACGTATGCACTCATTACTTACTGTAAATCGCTCTGGATAAGAGCGTCTGCTAAATGGCTAAAATGTCAAATGTAAATGTATTGGAGCTGTCATCTGTGACAGACTTGTAAAAGTGTGCTATAAACAACGTACATCTGTTGATTGCGAAGCATAAAATTAGATTATTTGTTGACAAGGTCTATTTGCGGTGGCCGTAACCAGACTAGATTGTGAACGACCCTTGGTGGAATGCATTGCTTGGTTGCCGCGAGTGACACGCACAATAGTCTATCGTTCGCGAAGTGCAATCCCCAAATGATTTGTTATCGAGTTCAAGTTCGTTGAACAGAGGTTGTGGTTCTATAAAGATGTGTCCATTCGTAACGTTCAATAATCAATGAATAGCATGAATTCTTGCACCATGCGATCAATGATCAGTTCTAAACACGTCTTTTTGTCCTCTGAGCTGCCTCCAGATTGATCTAATTTCCCCTTGCGCAGCTGATAGGACAGTTGCAGGTCGGAGCACATCTCCGGAGTTGCTGAACCAGAGGAGCGTATTAATCCTGCTGTAAGACTCATTGCGGCCAGTAGGTCAAACGAACGACAAAAATGAACGAGTCACTCAGAAAAAAACAAATCATGACTCTCGGGTCAGTAAAAAGAGTTGATCAAAAGGAACGGATCATGACTCTCGGGTCAGTAAAAAGAGTCGTTCAAAAATAACAAACCATGACTCTCGGGTTAGTAAAAAATGTTGTTCAAAAGGAATGAATCGTTCGCGAACTGCACATCACTACTTAGCGAGAGTACCAATATTAACAGGCTAGTTATTGGATTGGTAACATGAATATAGTACCAGAAGAGGACCGGCCACCCCTCAGAGCCTGGTTCCTCTCTACCCAGTACAGCCAGTAGAGGACTGGCCACCCCTCAGAGCCTGGTTCCTCTCTACCCAGTACAGCCACTAGAGGACTGGCCACCCCTCAGAGCCTGGTTCCTCTGGTCTACCCAGTACAGCCAGAAGAGGACTGGCCACCCCTCAGAGCCTGGTTCCTCTGGTCTACCCAGTACAGCCAGTAGAGGACTGGCCACCCCTCAGAGCCTGGTTCCTCTCTACCCAGTACAGCCAGTAGAGGACTGGCCACCCCTCAGAGCCTGGTTCCTCTCTACCCAGTACAGCCAGTAGAGGACTGGCCACCCCTCAGAGCCTGGTTCCTCTCTACCCAGTACAGCCTGGTTCCTCTCTAGGTTTCTTCCTAGGTTCCTGCCTTTCTAGGTTAGTTTTTCCTAGCCACCGTGCTTCTACATCTGCATTGCTTGCTGTTTGGGGTTTTGGGGGCTGGGTTTCTGTATAATGATGTAGACAGGGGCTTTTCTAAATCCATTTGGTGTGATGTGATTTAGTAGTACTGTAGTACTGACCAGTCCAGCGATAGGTGTAGGTAGTCTGTTGATCTTCTGGACCAAATCTGGTCTGATGGACCCCAGTAACCTGGAAGAGACACACAGACAGACACTACACTCAGTGTGTGTGTGAAGAGAGACAGTGGAACAGCAGAGGATTGGTGTGTGTGAAGAGAGACAGTGGAACAGCAGAGGATTGGTGTGTGTGAAGAGAGACAGTGGAACAGCAGAGGATTGGTGTGTGTGAAGAGAGACAGTGGAACAGCAGAGGATTGGTGTGTGTGAAGAGAGACAGTGGAACAGCAGAGGATTGTGGGGATTTCAAAGGCGGAAGTGATGTCACAGAACTCACTCGCAGAGCAGGATCCCGTTCTCCAGGCTGCTCCGGAAGTCATTCTCCCCGAAACTTCTCCCCGTCACCTCCTGGGGAGAACACACATCATCACGGTTCTAAAGAGGTTCTAACCAGGTTCTAAAGAGCAGTGGTGGAAAACGTACCCAATTGTCATGCTTGAGTAAAAGCAAATATACCTTAATAGAAAATGACTCAGGTAAAAGTCACTCAGTAAAATACTACAAAAGTAAAAGTTGAAAAGTATTTGGTTTTAAATATACTTATGTATCAAACGTAAATATAATTGCTAAAATATAATTACGTATCAAAAGTAAAAGTAAAAGTAAAAATAATGTCAAATCCCTAATATTAAGCAAACCAGACGGCACCATTTTCTAGTTTTTTAAATCTAAGGGTAGCCAGGGGCAACACTCCGACATTCAGACATCATTTACAAATTATGCATGTGTGTTTAGTGAGTCCACCAGATCAGAGGAAGTAGGGATGACCAGGGATGTTCTCTTGATAAGTGCGTGAATTGGACCATTTTCCTGTCCTGCTAAGCATTTAAAATGTAACGAGTACTTTCGGGTGTCAGGGAAAAAGAATGGAGTAAAAAGTACATTATTTTCTTTAGGAATGTAGTGAAGTAAAGTACACATACCCCCAAAAAACTACTTAAGTAGTACTTTAAAGTATTTTTATTTAAGTACTTTACACCACTGCTAAAGAGGTTCTAACTAGGTTCTAATCAGGTTATAAAGAGGTTCTAACCAGGTTTTAACCAGGTTATAAAGAGGTTTTAACCAGGTTCTAACCAGGTTATAAAGAGGTTCTAACCAGGTTATAAAGAGGTTCTAACCAGGTTCTAACCAGGTTCTAACCAGGTTATAAAGATGTTATAACCAGGTTATAAAGAGGTTCTAACCAGGTTATAAAGAGGTTTTAACCAGGTTCTAACCAGGTTCTAACCAGGTTATAAAGAGGTTCTAACCAGGTTATAAAGAGGTTCTAACCAGGTTATAAAGAGGTTCTAACCAGGTTATAAAGAGGTTATAAAGAGGTTCTAACCAGGTTATAAAGAGGTTCTAACCAGGTTCTAACCAGGTTATAAAGATGTTTTAACCAGGTTCTAACCAGGTTATAAAGAGGTTCTAACCAGGTTATAAAGAGGTTCTAACCAGGTTATAAAGAGGTTTTAACCAGGTTCTAACCAGGTTATAAAGATGTTTTAACCAGGTTCTAACCAGGTTATAAAGAGGTTCTAACCAGGTTATAAAGAGTTTTTAACCAGGTTCTAACCAGGTTATAAAGATGTTTTAACCAGGTTCTAACCAGGTTATAAAGAGGTTCTAACCAGGTTATAAAGAGGTTATAACCAGGTTCTAACCAGGTTATAAAGATGCTTTAACCAGGTTCTAACCAGGTTATAAAGAGGTTCTAACCAGGTTCTAACAAGGTTATAAAGAGGTTCTAACCAGGTTATAAAGATGCTTTAACCAGGTTCTAACCAGGTTATAAAGAGGTTCTAACCAGGTTCTAACCAGGTTATAAAGATGCTTTAACCAGGTTCTAACCAGGTTATAAAGAGGTTCTAACCAGGTTCTAACCAGGTTATAAAGATGCTTTAACCAGGTTCTAACCAGGTTATAAAGAGGTTCTAACCAGGTTCTAACCAGGTTATAAAGAGGTTTTAACCAGGTTCTAACCAGGTTATAAAGATGTTTTAACCAGGTTCTAACCAGGTTATAAAGAGGTTTTAACCAGGTTCTAACCAGGTTATAAAGATGTTTTAACCAGGTTATAAAGAGGTTCTAACCAGGTTCTAACCAGGTTATAAAGAGGTTATAACCAGGTTATAAAGAGGTTCTAACCAGGTTATAAAGAGGTTTTAACCAGGTTCTAACCAGGTTCTAACCAGGTTATAAAGAGGTTCTAACCAGGTTATAAAGATGTTTTAACCAGGTTCTAACCAGGTTATAAAGAGGTTCTAACCAGGTTATAAAGAGGTTCTAACCAGGTTCTAACCAGGTTATAAAGAGGTTCTAACCAGGTTATAAAGAGGTTTTAACCAGGTTCTAACCAGGTTATAAAGATGTTTTAACCAGGTTCTAACCAGGTTATAAAGAGGTTCTAACCAGGTTATAAAGAGGTTTTAACCAGGTTCTAACCAGGTTATAAAGATGTTTTAACCAGGTTCTAACCAGGTTATAAAGAGGTTCTAACCAGGTTATAAAGAGGTTCTAACCAGGTTCTAACCAGGTTATAAAGAGGTTCTAACCAGGTTATAAAGAGGTTTTAACCAGGTTCTAACCAGGTTATAAAGATGTTTTAACCAGGTTCTAACCAGGTTATAAAGAGGTTCTAACCAGGTTATAAAGAGGTTTTAACCAGGTTCTAACCAGGTTATAAAGATGTTTTAACCAGGTTCTAACCAGGTTATAAAGAGGTTCTAACCAGGTTATAAAGAGGTTCTAACCAGGTTCTAACCAGGTTATAAAGATGCTTTAACCAGGTTCTAACCAGGTTATAAAGAGGTTCTAACCAGGTTCTAACAAGGTTCTAACAAGATTCTAAAGAGGTTCTACCCTGTCAAACTTTTCCCTGTAAATGTACAGCATTATACAGCACCAGAGCTGCCAGCATAATACTGTAAATTTGCTTTACAGCAGAGATGCTATAATTAAGCAATAAGGCATGAGGGGATGTGGTATATGGCCAATATACCACGGCTAAGGGCTGTTCTTGACCGCGACACAACACGGAGTGCCTGGATACAGCCCTTAACCGTGGTATATTGGCCATGTACCACAAACCCCCGAGGTGCCTTATCGCTATTATAAACGGGTCACCAACGTAATTAGAACAGTAAAAATAAATATTTTGTCATACCCGTCGTATACAGTCTGATATACCACGGCTTTCAGCCAATCAGCATACAGGGCTCGAACCACCCAGTTAATAATGTATTTTACAGTACTATTCCCTTACTGTGGCAGCTGGCAGCTCTGGTGCCAATATAACGCTGTCCATTTACAGGGAAATCCTTCCTGAAACCTAAATGGAAGGAAAACAATACACTTGTACATAAAAATACATTTATTCAAATTTGGTAACAACATCAACAACAAATGAAACAACTGAATGGACAATAGAAGCAACACCGGTGTCACGGAATCAGCCGAGGCTCCTCCTCCTTGCTCGGGCAGGCTTCGGCGTTCGTCGTCCCCGGAGTACTAGCTGCCACCGATCTATGTTTCGGTGTTTGACTTGTTTTGTCCTGATTGTGTACACCTGTTTCCTATTATGTTGTATTGTATTCCCTATATAACCCTCTGTTGTTCATTGTGTGTTGTGTGTTATTGTATTCGTCATCGGCATTGTTCGTGTGCGGGTTGTTTTTTCCTCCTTGTGTGGAGATTGTTTTCTTCTCTGGTTACTTTCAAGTAAAGTACGTTTCCAGTAGCTCTGTGTCCTGCGTTTGACTTCGCCTACCGCATTTCACCGTCGCATTCTGACAAACAGTTAACACACATATGTAACCAAATAAGGGCATCATTACAACACTAATGTAAAGTGGAAGTGAACGTGTTTTAACTACTTAGCAGGTACGAAACAAACAAGACAATCAATGTCAGGTTTCAGTGTGCAGTGGTAGGACGGAGTCAGGCGCAGGACACAGAACTGACGTAACAGACGAACTTTACTCGAAAAGCAACAAATCTAATTTCCACAGCAGGGAAATACATCAGCTCACAGCAGAACAATCATAATATCAGTGAAAAATATCACATTCCCAGTTTATGCTACAAAACCAACTTCATAAGAGGTTTAAAAAAGCAGGTTCTATTTGACTCAACGTTCCATGACGTACAGTAAGACATTGTTGGCAGAACAGATGGATGCAGTTCAATGCATGATTCATATAATTCACCAATACATTTCTTGGTGTCACGCCCTGGCTCTGGGGACTCTTAAATGTTGAGCCAGGGTGTTTAGTTTCTATGTTTAATTTTCTATGTTAGTTTCTAGATCGTGTGGATCTATGTTGGCCAGGGTGGTTCCCAATCAGAGGCAGCTGTAACTCGTTGTCTCTGATTGGGGACCATACTTAGGCAGCCCGTTGGTACCCGTTTATTTGTGGGATCTTGTTCCGTTTAGGTTTGGGTTGTGTATAACCTCAGGACTTCACGTATCGTTTGTTTGTTGTTTTGGTTCGTGTTGTGTACACTAATAAAGTATGTACGCTTATCACGCTGCGCCTTGGTCCGCTTCCGTCAACAATCGTGACACTTGGTAGTCCAAAACATATTGCTATCAGGTTGTAAATCACAGCTGGCCTGGGACATTATTTGCTGCCTCCATTCGGGATGCGCTGTTTCAGTTTCAATTATTTAATACTTTGGACAAAAGCGGACGAATGTAACTAAGGCTTGGAATGTCAATACAATCAGACTAGCAAGGGCAATGATCACAAGTCAGTCATAACGTGGCTAATAGGCTAGCGTATCTATTTATTTATTTAGCTATTTATTTATCAAACTAAAAACACGGAGCCTAACGTTAGCTAGCTAGCTGCTGGGAGGATGTCATGTCATCGGAGGAGTGGGTGAGTGACCGACTTTTTCCCCTCATATCGTTGTTCGGTGGCTACAGCTAGAGATGCTCATCTTGCTCTGGCTAGCATTAGTTGTTGGTCTTGTTGTTGTTGCATAACTGAGGGAGATAAGAGCCTACAGTACATTTCCATGGTTGTTTGATCAATAGGACTGTAAAGTTCCCAAATGTAAGAGGACTCCTGTGGTATTGACATATTTGCAGAAATCCATTCAGGTGTATTTTGTGGCTTTTGGCGAATGCGTTCTAATGATCTTTGGCTCCGGAGTGGCGCACTACATCTCAGTGCTAGAGGCGTCACTACAGACCCTGGTTCGATTCCAGGCTGTATCACAATCCGGCCGTGATTGGGAGTCCCATAAGGCGGCGCACAATTGGCCCAGCGTAGTCCGGGTTTGGCCGGGGTAGGCCGTCATTGTAAATAAGAATTTGTTCTTAACTGACTTGCCGAGTTAAATAAAAAATAAAAATCTAAAGTTGTGCTGTTGCAACTGTATTAGACAACTAATCTCTGGTGGACAGACTACGTCAACATAAATGGTACTGTAGATCTGTCACGATACAACAGGATGTGGGTTAGATCTGTCACGATATAACAGGATGTGGGTTAGATCTGTCACGATACAACAGGATGTGGGTTAGGGTTAGATCTGTCACGATACAACAGGATGTGGGTTAGATCTGTCACGATATAACAGAATGTGGGTTAGGGTTAGATCTGTCACGATACAACAGGATGTGGGTTAGGGTTAGATCTGTCACGATACAACAGGATGTGGGTTAGATCTGTCACGATATAACAGGATGTGGGTTAGGGTTAGATCTGTCACGATACAACAGGATGTGGGTTAGGGTTAGATCTGTCACGATACAACAGGATGTGGGTTAGATCTGTCACGATATAACAGGATGTGGGTTAGGGTTAGATCTGTCACGATACAACAGGATGTGGGTTAGGGTTAGATCTGTCACGATACATCAGGATGTGAGTTAGGGTTAGATCTGTCACGATACAACAGGATGTGGGTTAGGGTTAGATCTGTCACGATACATCAGGATGTGGGTTAAGGTTAGATCTGTCATGATACAACAGGATGTGGGTTAGATCTGTCACGATACAACAGGATGTGGGTTAGGGTTAGATCTGTCACGATACAACAGGATGTGGGTTAGGGTTAGATCTGTCACGATACAACAAGATGTGGGTTGGGGTTAGATCTGTCATGATACAACAGGATGTGGGTTAGGGTTAGATCTGTCACGATACAACAGGATGTGGGTTAGGGTTAGATCTGTCACGATACAACAGGATGTGGGTTAGGGTTAGAGCTGTCACGATACAACAGGATGTGGGTTAGATCTGTCACGATACATCAGGATGTGGGTTAGGTTAGATCTGTCACGATGCAACAGGATGTGGGTTAGGTTAGATCTGTCACGATACATCAGGATGTGGGTTAGGGTTAGATCTGTCACGATAAAACAGGATGTGGGTTAGGGTTAGATCTGTCACGATACATCAGGATGTGAGTTAGGGTTAGATCTGTCACGATACAACAGGATGTGGGTTAGGGTTAGAGCTGTCACGATGCAACAGGATGTGGGTTAGGTTAGATCTGTCACGATACATCAGGATGTGGGTTAGGGTTAGATCTGTCACGATACAACAGGATGTGGGTTAGGGTTAGATCTGTCACGATACAACAGGATGTGGGTTAGGGTTAGATCTGTCACGATACAACAGGATGTGGGTTAGGGTTAGATCTGTCATGATACATCAGGATGTGGGTTAAGGTTAGATCTGTCACGATACAACAGGATGTGGGTTAGGGTTAGATCTGTCACGATACAACAGGATGTGGGTTAGGGTTAGATCTGTCACGATACAACAGGATGTGGGTTAGGTTAGATCTGTCACGATACATCAGGATGTGGGTTAGGGTTAGATCTGTCATGATACAACAGGATGTGGGTTAGGGTTAGATCTGTCACGATACAACAGGATGTGGGTTAGGGTTAGATCTGTCACGATACAACAGGATGTTGGTTAGGGTTAGATCTGTCACGATACAACAGGATGTGGGTTAGGGTTAGATCTGTCACGATACAACAGGATGTGGGTTAGGGTTAGATCTGTCACGATACAACAGGATGTGGGTTAGGGTTAGATCTGTCACGATACAACAGAATGTGGGTTAGGGTTAGATCTGTCACGATACAACAGGATGTGGGTTAGGGTTAGATCTGTCATGATACAACAGGATGTGGGTTAGGTTAGATCTGTCACGATACATCAGGATGTGGGTTAGGGTAAGATCTGTCACGATACAACAGGATGTGGGTTAGGGTTAGAGCTGTCACGATACAACAGGATGTGGGTTACGGTTAGAAATGTCACGATACAACAGGATGTGGGTTAGATCTGTCACGATACATCAGGATGTGGGTTAGGGTTAGATCTGTCACGATACAACAGGATGTGGGTTAGGGTTAGAGCTGTCACGATACAACAGGATGTGGGTTAGGGTTAGATCTGTCACGATACAACAGGATGTGGGTTAGGGTTAGAGCTGTCACGATACAACAGGATGTGGGTTACGGTTAGAAATGTCACGATACAACAGGATGTGGGTTAGATCTGTCACGATACATCAGGATGTGGGTTAGGGTTAGATCTGTCACGATACAACAGGATGTGGGTTAGGGTTAGAGCTGTCACGATACAACAGGATGTGGGTTAGGGTTAGATCTGTCACAATACAACAGGATGTGGGTTAGTGTTAGATCTGTCATGATACATCAGGATGTGGGTTAGGGTTAGATCTGTCATGATACAACAGGATGTGGGTTAGATCTGTCACGATACATCAGGATGTGGGTTAGGGTTAGATCTGTCACGATACAACAGGATGTGGGTTAGGGTTAGAGCTGTCACGATACAACACGATGTGGGTTACGGTTAGAAATGTCACGATACAACAGGATGTGGGTTAGATCTGTCACGATACATCAGGATGTGGGTTAGGGTTAGATCTGTCACGATACAACATGATGTGGGTTAGGGTTAGAGCTGTCACGATACAACAGGATGTGGGTTAGATCTGTCACGATACAACAGGATGTGGGTTAGGGTTAGTTCTGTCACGATACAACAGGATGTGGGTTAGGGTTAGAGCTGTCACGATACAACAGGATGTGGGTTAGATCTGTCACGATACAACAGGATGTGGGTTAGGGTTAGGGTTGGATCTGTCATGATACAACAGGATATGGGTTAGGGTTAGATCTGTCATGATACAACAGGGGAGGGGACATTTGGCCCATAGACTTTCCTGTAACTGGCAAAAAGAGAGGGTGAAGCTCTTCACTCCCTGCCTCCCTCTCCCCCTCCGTCCCTCCCCCCTCCGTGTAATAGAGTGGAGGTCAACAGCCCCCTGTTTATATAACTGTTCTCAACATCAGATTATTAACCCTAGTCTACCAACGATAGACACTATTCTCCTGACTCAACATCAGATTATTAACCCCAGTCTACCAACGATAGACACTATTCTCCTGACTCAACATCAGATTATTAACCCTAGTCTACCAACGATAGACACTATTCTCCTGACTCAACATCAGATTATTAACCCCAGTCTACCAACGATACACACTATTCTCCTGACTCAACATCAGATTATTAACCCCAGTCTACCAACGATACACACTATTCTCCTGACTCAACATCAGATTATTAACCCCAGTCTACCAACGATACACACTATTCTCCTGACTCAACATCAGATTATTAACCCCAGTCTACCAACGATAGACACTATTCTCCTGACTCAACATCAGATTATTAACCCCAGTCTACCAACGATAGACACTATTCTCCTGACTCAACATCAGATTATTAACCCTAGTCTACCAACGATAAGCACTATTCTCCTGACTCAACATCAGATTATTAACCCCAGTCTACCAACGATAAGCACTATTCTCCTGACTCAACATCAGATTATTAACCCCAGTCTACCAACGATAGACACTATTCTCCTGACTCAACATCAGATTATTAACCCCAGTCTACCAACGATAGACACTACTCTCCTGACTCAACATCAGATTATTAACACCAGTCTACCAACGATACACACTATTCTCCTGACTCAACATCAGATTATTAACCCCAGTCTACCAACGATAGACACTATTCTCCTGACTCAACATCAGATTATTAACCCCAGTCTACCAACGATAAGCACTATTCTCCTGACTCAACATCAGATTATTAACCCCAGTCTACCAACGATAGACACTACTCTCCTGACTCAACATCAGATTATTAACCCCAGTCTACCAACGATAGACACTACTCTCCTGACTCAACATCAGATTATTAACCCCAGTCTACCAACGATACACACTATTCTCCTGACTCAACATCAGATTATTAACCCCAGTCTACCAACGATACACACTATTCTCCTGACTCAACATCAGATTATTAACCCCAGTCTACCAACGATAGACACTATTCTCCTGACTCAACATCAGATTATTAACCCCAGTCTACCAACGATACACACTATTCTCCTGACTCAACATCAGATTATTAACCCCAGTCTACCAACGATACACACTATTCTCCTGACTCAACATCAGATTATTAACCCTAGTCTACCAACGATAGACACTATTCTCCTGACTCAACATCAGATTATTAACCCTAGTCTACCAACGATACACACTATTCTCCTGACTCAACATCAGATTATTAACCCCAGTCTACCAACGATACACACTATTCTCCTGACTCAACATCAGATTATTAACCCCAGTCTACCAACGATACACACTATTCTCCTGACTCAACATCAGATTATTAACCCCAGTCTACCAACGATACACACTATTCTCCTGACTCAACATCAGATTATTAACCCCAGTCTACCAACGATACACACTATTCTCCTGACTCAACATCAGATTATTAACCCTAGTCTACCAACGATAGACACTATTCTCCTGACTCAACATCAGATTATTAACCCCAGTCTACCAACGATAGACACTATTCTCCTGACTCAACATCAGATTATTAACCCCAGTCTACCAACGATACAGACTATTCTCCTGACTCAACATCAGATTATTAACCCCAGTCTACCAACGACACACACTATTCTCCTGACTCAACATCAGATTATTAACCGCAGTCTACCAACGATACACATTATTCTCCTGACTCAACATCAGATTATTAACCCCAGTCTACCAACGATACACATTATTCTCCTGACTCAACATCAGATTATTAACCCTAGTCTACCAACGATACACACTATTCTCCTGACTCAACATCAGATTATTAACCCCAGTCTACCAACGATACACACTATTCTCCTGACTCAACATCAGATTATTAACCCCAGTCTACCAACGATACACACTATTCTCCTGACTCAACATCAGATTATTAACCCCAGTCTACCAACGATACACACTATTCTCCTGACTCAACATCAGATTATTAACCCCAGTCTACCAACGATACACACTATTCTCCTGACTCAACATCAGATTATTAACCCTAGTCTACCAACGATAGACACTATTCTCCTGACTCAACATCAGATTATTAACCCCAGTCTACCAACGATAGACACTATTCTCCTGACTCAACATCAGATTATTAACCCCAGTCTACCAACGATACAGACTATTCTCCTGACTCAACATCAGATTATTAACCCCAGTCTACCAACGACACACACTATTCTCCTGACTCAACATCAGATTATTAACCGCAGTCTACCAACGATACACATTATTCTCCTGACTCAACATCAGATTATTAACCCCAGTCTACCAACGATAGACACTACTCTCCTGACTCAACATCAGATTATTAACCCCAGTCTACCAACGATAGACACTACTCTCCTGACTCAACATCAGATTATTAACCCCAGTCTACCAACGATACACACTATTCTCCTGACTCAACATCAGATTATTAACCCCAGTCTACCAACGATACACACTATTCTCCTGACTCAACATCAGATTATTAACCCCAGTCTACCAACGATAGACACTATTCTCCTGACTCAACATCAGATTATTAACCCCAGTCTACCAACGATACACACTATTCTCCTGACTCAACATCAGATTATTAACCCCAGTCTACCAACGATACACACTATTCTCCTGACTCAACATCAGATTATTAACCCTAGTCTACCAACGATAGACACTATTCTCCTGACTCAACATCAGATTATTAACCCTAGTCTACCAACGATACACACTATTCTCCTGACTCAACATCAGATTATTAACCCCAGTCTACCAACGATACACACTATTCTCCTGACTCAACATCAGATTATTAACCCCAGTCTACCAACGATACACACTATTCTCCTGACTCAACATCAGATTATTAACCCCAGTCTACCAACGATACACACTATTCTCCTGACTCAACATCAGATTATTAACCCCAGTCTACCAACGATACACACTATTCTCCTGACTCAACATCAGATTATTAACCCTAGTCTACCAACGATAGACACTATTCTCCTGACTCAACATCAGATTATTAACCCCAGTCTACCAACGATAGACACTATTCTCCTGACTCAACATCAGATTATTAACCCCAGTCTACCAACGATACAGACTATTCTCCTGACTCAACATCAGATTATTAACCCCAGTCTACCAACGACACACACTATTCTCCTGACTCAACATCAGATTATTAACCGCAGTCTACCAACGATACACATTATTCTCCTGACTCAACATCAGATTATTAACCCCAGTCTACCAACGATACACATTATTCTCCTGACTCAACATCAGATTATTAACCCTAGTCTACCAACGATACACACTATTCTCCTGACTCAACATCAGATTATTAACCCCAGTCTACCAACGATACACACTATTCTCCTGACTCAACATCAGATTATTAACCCCAGTCTACCAACGATACACACTATTCTCCTGACTCAACATCAGATTATTAACCCCAGTCTACCAACGATACACACTATTCTCCTGACTCAACATCAGATTATTAACCCCAGTCTACCAACGATACACACTATTCTCCTGACTCAACATCAGATTATTAACCCTAGTCTACCAACGATAGACACTATTCTCCTGACTCAACATCAGATTATTAACCCCAGTCTACCAACGATAGACACTATTCTCCTGACTCAACATCAGATTATTAACCCCAGTCTACCAACGATACAGACTATTCTCCTGACTCAACATCAGATTATTAACCCCAGTCTACCAACGACACACACTATTCTCCTGACTCAACATCAGATTATTAACCGCAGTCTACCAACGATACACATTATTCTCCTGACTCAACATCAGATTATTAACCCCAGTCTACCAACGATACACATTATTCTCCTGACTCAACATCAGATTATTAACCCTAGTCTACCAACGATAGACACTATTCTCCTGACTCAACATCAGATTATTAACCCCAGTCTACCAACGATAGACACTATTCTCCTGACTCAACATCAGATTATTAACCCCAGTCTACCAACGATACAGACTATTCTCCTGACTCAACATCAGATTATTAACCCCAGTCTACCAACGATAGACACTATTCTCCTGACTCAACATCAGATTATTAACCCTAGTCTACCAACGATAGACACTATTCTCCTGACTCAACATCAGATTATTAACCCCAGTCTACCAACGATAGACACTATTCTCCTGACTCAACATCAGATTATTAACCCCAGTCTACCAACGATACACACTATTCTCCTGACTCAACATCAGATTATTAACCCCAGTCTACCAACGATACACACTATTCTCCTGACTCAACATCAGATTATTAATCCCAGTCTACCAACGATAGACACTATTCTCCTGACTCAACATCAGATTATTAACCCCAGTCTACCAACGATACACACTATTCTCCTGACTCAACATCAGATTATTAACCCCAGTCTACCAACGATACACACTATTCTCCTGACTCAACATCAGATTATTAACCCTAGTCTACCAACGATAGACACTATTCTCCTGACTCAACATCAGATTATTAACCCTAGTCTACCAACGATAGACACTATTCTCCTGACTCAACATCAGATTATTAACCCCAGTCTACCAACGATAGACACTATTCTCCTGACTCAACATCAGATTATTAACCCCAGTCTACCAACGATAGACACTATTCTCCTGACTCAACATCAGATTATTAACCCTAGTCTACCAACGATACACACTATTCTCCTGACTCAACATCAGATTATTAACCCCAGTCTACCAACGATAGACACTATTCTCCTGACTCAACATCAGATTATTAACCCCAGTCTACCAACGATAGACACTATTCTCCTGACTCAACATCAGATTATTAACCCCAGTCTACCAACGATACACACTATTCTCCTGACTCAACATCAGATTATTAACCCCAGTCTACCAACGATACACACTATTCTCCTGACTCAACATCAGATTATTAACCCCAGTCTACCAACGATAGACACTATTCTCCTGACTCAACATCAGATTATTAACCCCAGTCTACCAACGATACACACTATTCTCCTGACTCAACATCAGATTATTAACCCCAGTCTACCAACGATAGACACTATTCTCCTGACTCAACATCAGATTATTAACCCCAGTCTACCAACGATACACACTATTCTCCTGACTCAACATCAGATTATTAACCCCAGTCTACCAACGATACACACTATTCTCCTGACTCAACATCAGATTATTAACCCCAGTCTACCAACGATAGACACTATTCTCCTGACTCAACATCAGATTATTAACCCCAGTCTACCAACGATAGACACTATTCTCCTGACTCAACATCAGATTATTAACCCCAGTCTACCAACGATAGA